>NC_056725.1:43700848-43838569 GCF_019279795.1 Protopterus annectens
ACACTGTATGCAAATGATACATGATTGACATGCCATGCAGATTTGCTTCACTATCCGCATGAGTATTCATCAAGGTATGTAGTGTTTTTCATTTTTGCATAAGACTGTGCCCCCTGCACCCATCCCAAATTTTATATACCAACTCAGAGATTGCACTACATTGAGGAAAAGTGTTACCCGTATGCATCATGTCACCACCAATTGTGCACAACCATCATTTGCATATGAAATCACTGCTTTTCCTTTTGCTACTGCTCAGTGTAGTTTGGAGAGCTGACCTTCTTTTCTACTGTTCATGCAGTTTACAGATTGTGCTATACTTGTCATATTTCAAACAAATAACCATTGTTTGCAGATGACATACTCTTGTCTTTACTAATAACGGTGCTGCGTATCCATCAGTGGGTCAGTAGTAGTGGTGGGCGGGGTTTGGGCAGGCCATGCTACTGCACATCCGGGGTCTTAGTACAGTAAAATAAAGCCCTTAAATGTGTTCCTTTCATTTCATATTTTATTTTGTGCCAATGTCTGAACACAAGCACAGTGCATTTCTTAATATAAATGCTGTATCTTACTGAGTTACTGCACTGTATACATTCTTTCACATTTTCTTTCTGTTTCTGCCTTACAACTGTATGTACCTGGGTCTAGTCGCACTATTTTTTATAAACAAATCACTGAAATGATGCCATGTTACCACTGGTGTTCCACAGGGCTCCATACTGGGACCTCTCCTATTTGGAATATGCTTCTCTGAAGTCAAGGCAAATGTACTGTATCTGGCCTTTGGCTGGCCAAGTTAGCTGATGACTGCAAGCTGGATGCAGTCATTGAATCTGCCAGAGATGTAGATATCCTCCAGGAAGGTCTGATATGGACAAATAACTAATGGCAGAACCATGGCCTAAAATTCAATGCAAAAAACTGCATAATCATACCCTTTTGGAAGATGACCACCCCTTGCAAATCACAGCATTAATAACACTCCCCTAAGAGTAGATCCAGTAGTAAGGGACTTGGAAACTGAGTGGACAATAACCTGAACTTTGATCACCATGTGTCCATGGTAGTGAACAAATCCTTTTATATGGCACAACTTATAAGTAAGGGCATGGCATCCAGATCTAAGGGGATCTAGTCCCACTATATTCAGCCCTTATTAGACCAATAATCAGGTACAATACCCCTTTTGGCATGTACCTGACTTGATATTTGCAACAGCTGAAGTGGCCACAAAGGTTCCTCACTGAAAGAATACAGGATGTAAATAATACATCCTATGTAGATCACCTCAAAGCCCTGTCTCTGTACTCGGCCTCCTACAGTCTACTAAGGGGCGATCTATACTTAGCCTACTACGCATTCTTTGATCTAGCCCTGATGGATCTGCTATACATTTGCAAAATAAACAGCACTAGACTTACCCAGTCTAAGGATCTAAACCTCATCTGTGGCATAAATAAAACATGTTGGAGGGACAGGTATGTGTCTCTAAGATTACCCTTCCCTGGAACAATGAATTCCCCATTCACATGAGGCAGAGCTCTTCCCTTGGTCTATTCAAATGCAATTTGGACCAATGGATGAGAAATCACAAATTTACCCCTGCCTTGTTACCTGTGGCCCTTATGGATGGGGCAGTTTGTAGAGGATCTAAGGCACAGGCATATACCAAAGCCATTCTAGCCCATGGGCATTGATAATTGGGAAAATTGGGGCATGAATGGCTAGGCTTAAATAGGCTCTAGGGCTGTTAACTTAGTAACCTCCTGTGATCCTATGATACTAAGTCATTGGACCCGACACATACCTCCCTGGTCTATATGAAGAGAGAGACATTATGGGGCCCTTAGATTATGTTTACCAGGCTGGTACGGGCCTAGAATTGAGCAGCATTCTACCTTCACCAAGGATGAAGCCATAACATGAACAGATGATTTAGTTTAATGATTGGCAATTCCAAGGAGGTGTAGTATTTACCAGCATGAGAGGATATGATCGACGGACCACAATGCTTTGCCAAGGATGGTTTGCACCTGTCTACTCTGGGCTTTCATATTTTGGCTAAAACACTGTCCTCCCCATAGTATCTTTTTTTAGGAAATGCCAAGATGACAAATGCTCTGACATAGCAAAACCAGCCCAAGGGACTCAAAGTGCTACTGCTCAATGCCAAGAATCTAAACAAGAAACTCCACTCCCTCTAAACTCTTCTTACTCTTGAGAATGCAAACATCTGTACAGTTACTAAGACATGGTTTAAAGCCATGGAGAGCACCCCTGGCAGTGCAAGGCTGCAATGCCTTCCACACATTTAGGCCAGCTACTGCAAAGACTAAAGGGTGTAGTTGTCTCAATTTACACCAATAACAAGGTCACCACAAGGCTGGTCAAACAGTATGATGAGCTTGAGCACCTCCATGCCAAAATTACCATAGGCAAAGTCCCATGCTATATCCTTGTTAGCTATAGGTCCTCTTCTATGTCCCAGGAAAGCCATAACTAACTCATAATTAAACTAATTTGAGACACTCACCATTGAGCCAGATACCATATACACTGTCAACTTTAACTGTTCCACTATAAACTGGGAATCCTGCACAACCCAGAAACCTGGAGGCTCAGAGATTCCAGGACATTGTAAACAAACACCCTGGACCAGACAGTCACCATGCCCACTAGAAGAGCAAAGATACTGGACCTGGTCCTCAAAAACATAGATAAATGCTGCATAAAACCGTCCCATTTGAAATAAAAAAATCTGTGACCCCCAGATAACCCCATACAATTTAGGAACTATTTTAAGGCAGATATCTTATTATTCAGTGACAACCTGACAAAATGTCAACCCCCCACCCCCAAACACTGAGAACACAGTTGCCTACGCAAAATTTTTCACAGATACTGTATGCAATCAGTGTTAATAAATTCAGACAGACAGCTGTACCTATCAGAAACAAGCTCAGAACAAATCCAAAAAACAAACCACCACGGTGTAATTCAAACATCAACAGGCTGTACAACATAAGGAAGAAAGTCACAGCAAAAATCAGGAAATACAATGCACAACAGACACATCAGGATTACCATAGCCAACTTAGAGGTAAAAATAGCCTCCCAGGCCAAAGACAACCACAAGGCTTTCTTTAACTATGTCTGTAAATCCAAAGACTGTGCAAGGCTAATTGTCGATGGAGCCACCTTCATGGAGCTGGAAGATACAGCAAATCTACTGGCTGACAAATTCCTCTCCGGTTTTACCCCCTCTTCCCCCAGTCACCCCTCAATAAATACCACCAAACATAACACCCAGCCCATTACTAGAGAACAGGCCCTAAACACACTTTCCGAGTCCAAGAACACTGCACCGATGGCCTTTGATAATATCCCATGATGCTTCCTAAATAGCAAGAACCAACCTATTAGGACCAGTGGAGTCATTATTTAATCATAGCCTCCAGTCAAGCTTGATGTCAAGTGAATGGAGAACTGCAACAGTCATGCCACTGCATAATGGTGGGCCTTCTATGGCCCTCAGAAAACATAGACCCATTAGTCTGACTAGTCAAAGCCATGGAAAAAATTATTATGGAAATGATTAATGATATTAGTAACTTCCAGACACATAAACCTAAAAGCTATTTGGAGTCCTTTGTCTTCCCAGAGACTGTGGCTGTAGTTCATTATAGGACACCACTCACTGACTCTATAGTTGTAGAAGCAAAGTTCAATGGTCACATGTGGACTGAGGGACATATCTATGGGACTGTGACTGATACTGACAGCTTCTTTAACCAGAACCTTAGTGATGAACTGTTTTCAGACTTTTATTCAAGTTGCTGACTGTCCTACAGGAGCACAATGTTCAAACATAGAGATGCTCAAGTGTTTTTGCTGGTAAAGCCCCTTGCTACAAAGGTTGATGAGTGACTTTCTGGTCATGTCATTAGATGTGAGGCCATAGCTTTCACACAATCATCAGGTGGTGTTGAGTGCTGAGTGCCTGCTGAACAGATCCATGAAACTACAACATGTAGAGAGGTTATACTGGCAACGTTTAGAATCTCCCATATACCTACAATGAATGTCAAGTCTGAATTGTTGAGATGGTGGCAAGAAGAAGTAGCCTAAAGTGGTCACTGCTTCTCGTGACAGTAACCTTAAACATATGAGGTCAGACAAGCTCTATGATTAAAGAAAGATACGCAGGTGGCACATGTTGCAGTTATGTGAGCTAGGTCTCGTTACCTGCCGAAACAAATGAAGTACCATGCCTAGATACAGCAATTTCAAAAAATGCATCTTCATGCATAGGGATAGTGCACCGAGAACAGCAATTAATCTCATACATGTGCACATCTATACATACAAGGTTGATACAATTAATATTTCTACACTATATTAATATATTTTGTATACAATTAATATTTTTACACTATATTAATAGATTTTGTATATATTCAATCAACCAACTCCTCATCAAAGTAAAATGGTAGAGAAATGCATTCTATAATTCCAGAAAGCATAAAAGTAATAATTAGTATGACAGTACTGTAGAAATCACAAATGTACAGGGGTCACTATATCCTCTATACCATATCCTGCTCTTCATACAAGTAGGCCACAGTACACCCCCTACATTGGGGGTACATATCATGCCTTGTGATGTATCCCATCACAGTATCCCCTAAACCTGGATATGTATCTGTCATGCCCATCTGGTGTGTTATCTCACCCACATCTATAGGTTGCTGTCTGACATCCATCATAGGTATTCACTATAGTGCAGAGGTACATCCTCAATAAGCTTGTATCAGTGTGCAATGACTACCTAAAATAAATCCTGATTCTTGAGTTGATCTGCTAACTACCACATCAATAGCAACACCCTAAGTACACACTCATTGAGAGAGACCTGGGCACACAGGGTGACAGCAACCTTACCTTTGATCACCACATCTCCACAGTGGTAAGAAGTCATTCTATATTGCTCATCTCATTAGTAAGGGCATTGCCTCCAGAAAAAAGTTGTAACCTCCCTGTACTCTTCCCTCATTAGGCCAATAACTGAGTACAACACCCCTTTTGGGATGTACCTTTCCAAGCACCTGCAGCAGTTAGAGAGACCACAAAGGTTCCTTACAAGGAAAATTCAAGGTCTTCAGCATGTGTCCTATGTGGATCATCTGAAATCATTGTCACTTTATTCTGTTTCATACTGACTACTCAGAAGTGATCTCTGCCTTGCATATAAGGCAATCTCTGACCCTGCTTTACTGGAAATGCTGCATATCTGCAAGTCATATGGTACACAAGTTACTCGCTTCAAAGACCTTAACCTGGTATGTGATGTTAATAGAACCTGCTGGAGGGGCAGATTTGGAACAGACTCCCACTTCATGTCAAACAGAGCACCTCATTGGCCTTCTTCAAATGCAATCTGGATGATTGGATGAGTAACCATAAATTCACTCCAGGGGTTCAACCTGTGTCCCTCTTGGACAGGGGCAATAGGTGCTTATCAGGGAAATAAGAGTAGAACTTGGCTAGGCTTGTAAGACCCCTAGGGCCATTAGCCTAGTAGCTTCCAATGATCCTATGATCATCATTATTTGGTTTACTTCAATAAAATTTACAGACACGCACACATCAACCACACACAGACATATGACACACACACACACGCACACACACACACACACACACACACACACACACACACACACACACATACATATATATATATATATATATATATATATATATATATATCCATACACACAAAATACACATACAGACATGTATCTATATAGTTACACAGATATACATGTATATGTATATATAATCTATGTATATACAAATCACATAATAAGGTTAACTAGCAGATTGTCTTATTTTTCTCCAGCTGAGTACAGCTGGTGACATCCACGAACAGCTCTGTGCTTAGTTGTGTATTCCCCTTAACATGTCACACTTATTTAAATAAGTGATTTGTGACAACATCTCCAAATATACTCTTGGTTATGCATCACATGCCACCCAGTGGAAGTCTTCACACAGTCATACAACGGTACCAGTGTCATGTAATTTCATCAGTTGTACAACATATGCCTGTGTGTTTTCATTGGAAAGCTGTGTTTGAGCAGCCTGATACCATATATGGACACATTACAAATGAGGTGGTTGCAGCTCATGCATAACATTACTGACACAAATGCTGATAATCACACAATGTTGCTGGTGACTACCTCAGTAATCCTTGGGAACAGCAACACAACTACGGATGCAATGAATTCCACAAGGCTGCAATTGAATGAGATTTTTTTTGTATATCACAGCATTACAACATGTGGATGAAACAAGACTTATATGCAATGTAATCAGTATGAATGTATGTTGGTGTATATCACAGAGCATTTAACAACGACTGCCACCAGTATTGTTGGCCAACAGGGTGCTGGCAGAAACTGGGCTACTGTTGGCCGAAGGAGGAGAAGAGGGGGAAGGCATGCCCGAAGGCAGGTAAAGGCTAGGACTGTGGTAGTGAGGGTTGGAACTTTGAATGTATGACTGGTATAGGGAGAGAGCTAGCTGATATGATGGACAGAAGGAATGTTGGTATATTATTGTGTGTGCAAGAGACCAGATGGAAGGGGAGCAAGGCTAGTTGTATCGGAGGTGGGTTCAAATTGTTTTATCATGATGTGGATGGGAGGAGAAATGGTGTAGGGGTTATCCTGAAGGAACAGTATGCTAAAAGTGTTTTGGAGGTGAAAAGAGTGTCAGATAGAGTGATGTTTATGAAGCTGGAAATTGATGGTGTAATGATGAATGTTATTAGTGCATATGCTCCACAAGTTGGGTGTGCGATGAATGAGAAAGAAAAATATTGGAGTGAGTTGGATGAAGTAGTGATGACTATACCCAAGGGTGAGAGAGTGGTGATTGGAGCAGATTTCAATAGGCATGTTGGTGAAGGGAACAGAGGGGATGAGGAAGTGATGGGTAGGTATGGTGTTAAGCAAAGGAATGCAGAAGGTCAGATGGTAGTTGATTTTGCAAAAAGTATGGACCTGGCTGTGGTGAATATGTATTTTAACAATAGGAAGGAGCATAGGGTGACATACAAGAGTGGAGGAAGATGCACACAGGTGGATTATATCTTATGTAGAAGGGCCAGCCTGAAGGAGATTGGAGACTGTAAAGTGGTGGCTGGGGAGAGTGTAGTTAGGCAGCATAGGATGGTGGTTTGTAGGATGACATTGGTGATCAAGAAGAGGAGGAGGAGTGTGAGGGCAGCACCAAGGATCAAATGGTGGAAACTGAAAAAGGGTAATTGTGAGGTGATGTTCAGGGAAGAGTTAAGACAGGCACTGGGTTAGCAGTGAAGAGCTACCGAATAGCTGAGTAACTACAGCAGAGCTAGTAAGAGAGATGGCTAGAAAGGTGCTTGGTGTGACATCTGAAAAGAGGAAGGAGGACAAGGAGACCTGGTGGTGGAATGAGGAAGTACAGGAGAGTATACAGAGAAAGAGGTTGGCGAAGAAGTGGTGGGATTGTCAGAGAGATGAAGAAAGTAGACAGGAGTATAAGGAGATGAGGTGCATGGCAAAGAGAGAGGTGGTGAAGGCTAAGGATAAGGCGTATGAAGAGTTCTATGAAAGGTTGGACACTAAGGAGGGAGAAAAGGACCTGTACCAATTGGCTAGATGAAGGAGGAGAAGAGGGGGGAAGGCATGCCCGAAGGCAGGTAAAGGCTAGGACTGAGCTAGGAGAGATGTGCAGCATGTAAGGGTGATAAAGGATATTGAGGGAAAAGTACTCACAAGCGAGGTGTCTGTTGAGCAGATGGAAAGAGTACTTTAAGGGGCTGATGAATGAAGAGAATGAGAGGTAGAGAAGGTTAGATGATGTCCGGATAGTGAATCATGAAGTGCAGTGGATTAGCAAGGAGGAAGTAAGGATAGCTATGAAGAAGATGAAGAATGGAAAGGCTGTTGGTCCAGATGACATACCTGTGGAAACATGGAGGTGTTCAGGTGAAATGGCAGTGGAGTTTTTAACTAGATTGTTTAATTAAATCTTGGAAAGTGAGAGGATGCCTGAGGAATGGAGAAAAAGTGCTTTGGTGCATATTCTTAAGAATAAGGGTGATGTGCAGAGCTGTAGTAAAGTACAGTTGTCTACACTAACCATAAATGTAGATGTTCAAGTGTATTCACTGTTGCAGTCATTACATTTGGGTTATCTGTCTGCAGGTAGCCCTCAGCTGGACTAAATATCTAAGTCTTGGATCCCTGCGTCAGATGCTCTCTCTTCTTCCAGGACGTCAGGTAGTCAGGGGTATAAAGCATGCAGCCGATGCCATTACATAAGTTTTTCTTGCCCCAGATGTCAGGTGCCCCCATAATGGGAAGCAATTATATATAAGGTTACACCGCCAACAAAAAGCAAATACACCAGAAAACTGAAATACACTAAACAAGAAGAAAGGTATAGCCAAGAGAAGTCAGGGGGCTGGAGGGAGGGTAACCAGGACTGCAACAGTGAATACACTTGAACATGTACATTTATGTTAAGTGCACACAACTGTGCTATGTTCTTCGTGTTTCACTGTTGCAGTCATTATATTTGGGTAGATTCCCAAAGCTAAGGAAGGGAGGATGAAGTTAGAGAGCATTAGGACCAGCTACTAAGCCCTGCAAGACTGCAGTGGCAAAACCAGCTCTGGATTTAGAAAAAATAGGCATGTGGTAATGCTTGGTGAAGGTATGTAGAGAGCTCCAGATAGCAGCTTCTAGGATGTCCCTGGTAGGGACACTTCTGAGAAAGGCTGTAGAGGTAGATGCAGCCCTGGTAGAATGTGATCTTATCCCCTTGGGGGAAGGTTTTCCATGGTGCTTATAGCAGAAATTAATGCAATGGCCTATCCACTTAGAAATGGTTTGCTTTGAAATGGCCTTCCCATCTGCCCCTGCAGCAAAGGCAACTAGCAGCTGCTCAGTTTTTCTGAGAGGCTTAGTCCTGTCCAAATAAAATCTAAGTTGTCTGTGCATGTCCAAAGAGTGCAGTATTCATTCTCCTTTGTTCTGTGGATTAGGAAAAAGGTTGGCAAATGAATGGACTGATTAAGGGCCACACTGAATACCACCTTGGGCATAAAGGAAGGCTTGGTCCTGAGGGACACCCTGTCTGCATGGAAGATGATGAAGGGCTCTACTGCCATAAGGGCCTGTAATTCAAACACTCTTCTTGCTGAAGTGATGGCTAGAAGGAAGGCTGTTTTCCAAGAAAAGAATTTTAACTCTGCAGCTGCAGCTGGCTCAATAGGAGGTAGAGTGAGCTTTTCCAATACAAAGTTAAGGTCCCAGGCTGGAGTAGGGGCTCTCCTGGGTGGTCTTAAATTTTTGGCCCATCTGAGGAATTGTTTCAGCAGGGGGCGAGAGAAGAGGGATTGCTCAGTATTTTAATGTGCTGAAATGGCTGAGGCATGAATTTTAATTGATGAGAAGGAAAGGCCCTTGTGGAGCATCTCTGTTAAGTATTGAAGAATACGCGGTAAGCTGGTTACTGTTATGACCATCCCCTGAGTCTGGCTCCAGGAACAGTATCTTTTCCACTTTTCAGCATAGGATTTTCTAGTTCTAGGCCTCCTTGCCTCCAGAATGACATCTAGCACCTGCTTACTGAGGGATACTATTGGAGAGCTCAGGGAATTAGCCAGGCTGCAAGGTTCAGGGTTTGAAACTGGGGGTGCAGAATCTGGCCCTCCTGCTGGGACAGCAGGGAAGGGGTCTGAGGCAAGTGCCATGGTTCCAGCAGTGACATACTGAGCAAGAGGGGGTACCAGTGCTGCTGTGGCCAGTCTGGTGCAATCAGTATTGTCCTTGGTTTGTCCAGTTTGATCTTTGGCAGAACTTTTGAGAGGAGAGGCAGAGGGGGAAAGGCATAAACTGAGAAGCTTTCCCAGATGAAGTACAGGGCATCCACTTTTAAAGCTTGACTGTGAGAAGTCCTTGTACAGAATTTGTCCAATTGGTAGTTCTGAGGGGAGACAAACGGGTCTATCTCTGGGATCCCCCATTTGTTTCTCAAAATGTTGAATATCTTTGGTTCCAGTTTCCACTCGTGTGGGTCCATGAGATTTCTGCTTAGGTAGTCTGCCAGTGAATTTAGCTTGCCTGGCAGGAATTGAGCCTGTACATGCACTTGGTAGCTCAAGGCTGTGTTCCACAGAGCCATGTCTAGTCTGCAGAGAGGATACGAGTGGGTTACCTCCTGCTTGTTTATGTACCACATAACGGTGGTGTTCTCTGTCTTTACCAATAATTGTCCTGGAAGAATGTGGTCCTTGAAAGCTGTCAGGGAATTCTGTACAGCTAACATTTCTTTTTGATTGCTATGCAGGTGCATCTGACTCGGGTACCATTTGCCCTGAATGCACTACCCTGCCAAGTGAGCCCCCCATGCATAGTCTGATGAGTCTGTTGTTAGGGTTTGGGCAGCAGGGGGTAGAGTGAATGGCAGTCCCTTGTTGTGGTAGCAGGCCTCTGCCCACCAAACGAACTATGTCTTTATACAAGGAATAATAGGAATCATTGGTTCCAGGTCCTGAGAATGTTGACACCATAGGCTTTTTATATACCATTGTAGTTTCCTCATATGCAGTCTTCCATATGGAATTAGTAGAATGCAAGAGGCCATGAATCCCAGGGCTTGCAAGATTTTCCTTGCAGATAGCTGGGTCTTTGTGGCCAGTAGTTTGAAGTAGGCTGTCAAACTTGTTTCTCTGGCATGAGGTAAGCCATCTGGGAAGTTGTGTTCAAGCTTGTTCCCAGGAATACAATTTGTTGGCAGGGTACAAGATGAGGTTTCTTTTCATTTATGGTGTACCCCAGTGAAGTTAGAAGTTTCTTTACAAATGCCAGATTTAGTAGCATGTCCTGGCTTTCTGCCTGAATTAGACAATCGCCCAGGTATGGGTATATTTGAATATTTCTTTGCCTGCAAAATGCAATAATTAGAGCTAGGCACTTTGTGAATACCCAGGGTGCAGTAGATAAGCCAAAGGGAAGTGCAGAGAACTGATAGTGCATGTAGCCTACTCTGAAGCGTAGGTATTTCCTGCAAGATTCCCTTATTGGAATGTGCAGGTAAGCTTCCTTTAAGTCTAAAGTTGCCAACCAGACATCTTTGCCTAGCATAGGGAGCAGCTGATGAAGTGTTAGCATTTTGAATTTTGGGATTACCAAAAAGGTGTTTAGAATAGAGAGGTCCAGGATAGGATGCCAGGAACTGTCTTTTCTGGGTACCAGGAAAAGTCTTGAGTAAAAACCTTGTCCCATTTCTTCTGCTGAGACAGGTTGAATAGTCCTGATACTTAGAAGCAAGAGAACCTGCTGTTGAGCCTCTGCCCAGTGATATGGGGGTAGGTCTGTTCAACCGTTTGGGGTTGGTAAGGTGTAGAAGTGGAATCTGTATCCTTGGGAAACTATATTTAAAACCCATTTGTCCTGGGTAATGAGTTCCCAGTTTTTTGCATGCAGGGCGAGCTTTCCTCCTAAGGGAGCAGGCAGTTGAGCAGGGCTTGGAAGGTTTAAGGTTAAGTCATTGTGACATTTTTCCATAGGGGGTGTCTTACTACTTCCAGCTTTGGAAGTGGGAGCCCCCCACTGTTTAGGCCTGTGAGTATCTTGAGACTGTAACCTAGGTGGTCTGCTGTTCCTGGGTTTGGACTGAGAAGGCCTGGAAGAGATAGGAAAGGAGCAATTCTTAGAAGGTCAATGCATACTAAATATGGGAGGCTGTACTTGCAGGAAATCTTTAACAGTTTGCATAGATTTAGCTTTTTCCTCCATCTTTTTAAGGACTTCTTCTGCAGACCCAGTGACAGCAGCCCTGCAAGACGCTTCTAAAGAGTCAAAACCACATTGCAAAGTATGTTTACCAACTTGTTCAGCAGAATGCATTAAATCCTGTAATTCTTTATTTTCAGCACAGTCAGGAATCAACATCATTTTCTGTTTAAGTAGTCCCATAATATGCTGCTGATACTTTAACATATGAAACTGGCAGTTTAAGGCCCTAATGGCCAAAGTAGCAGATGTTTATACCTTCTTACCCAAGCTGTCGAAGGCCCTGTAACCTCTATCAGAGGGGGTAGGGTTTTGGCAGTAGTAGCCTTAATGCCTTTAGGTCCCTGGGAAATGGTCTCTGGGTCCGCAGTAGGATTCTTGAAGAGGAACTTGTGAGAGTCAGGTATTCTGTAATACCTGTCAGGTTTCCTGGGAGCCGGAGGTAAAGTGTTTGGGGCCAGGCTACATTCCAAGAAGGCATCATCTACAATATCCAGGACAGGAGGGATAGCTAAAGGCCTGTGTTGAGGGAGGAGTAAGAATTCCCTAAGCCTCTTTTTGGAGTGAGAGTAATCCTGGCTTTCCCAGCGGAAATGTTCCCTAAGAGTGTGCAAGGTTTCACCAAAAGAAAAATCTTCTGGAGGTGAAGCAGAGGGAATGGAATTCTCTGCATCAGAATCCTCATAGGTAGATAAAGGCAAATCCTGTTAATCAGAAGAAACAGAAATTTCAAAATCCTGATCAGAAACATCAGAAGGAAAATCAGTTCTATGTCTCTTAGAGGGTTGAAGGCTGGCTTCCCCTAATTAAAGTAATAAGGTCTTTAGCCATTCTTATCATTTGTTTTTTAGGCATATGGGCCTGACCATGTGGTTTATACATCGGTTTTCTAGGCAAGGGTCAAGTTTTAGGCCTTGAAGAAGAAGATGGCATCAGTTTGAAATGCAAGTCAGTAGGCCTGAATACACCCTCAGAAGCCAGTGCCTGCACAGCAGCTATGGACCCATCCAAGGTCGAGACATCCACAGGCTCCATGGTGAAAGAAGCATCTTGCGGAATACCAGACTCCAAATGGGTCTCAGTAGAGGCCTATGAATCTGAAGTAGCAGGTATCAATGGCTGCAAAAGCACCTCACTGAGTACCGGCGAACTGGCGACTAGCTTAACGTAAGCGTCGTCGGCAGCTTTGGACCTATGCAGTTTCTGTCTGTCTATATCATTTTTTGGAATGACGATAGTCGAATGGTTTACCGAAGTCATTTCTGGATAATTAAACAGAATACCGAAATAGTTTGATGCAAAAATGAACTGACGACGAATAGTTCGAGGATTGAATTAGGCACAAAACTAACAGCGAGGGACATCGTGGTCTGGGCCTAAGCAAGGACTGCAGTATGAATGAAAATCTTTATGAGGTATTTGCTTTCCACAGGTAATACAATTGTTAACTTTTACTGACATCGGTTTAGAGCAAGAAAAAGGATCCCCAACAGGGTACTTAGCTTTTTTGAAGACTTAGGTTCTGAAACTCAAAAACAAAAATTTCAGATGTCGGCAGACTGGCACTTGCGAACTGCTTCTGTGCGCAGGGATCCAAGACTTTGATATTCAGGCTGGCTGAGGGCTACCTGCAGGCAGATAACCCAAATGTAATGACTGCAACAGTGAAACATGAAGAACATCTACAGAGGGATTAAACTGATCGGTCACAGCATGAAGTTATGGGAAAGAGTAGTGGAAGCTAGGTTGAGAGGTGATAATTTGTGATCAGCAGTATGGTTTCATGCCAGGAAAGAGCACTACAGATGCAATGTTTGCTCTGAGAGTGTTGATGGAGAAGTACAGAGACGGTCAGAAGGAGTTGCATTGTGTCTTTGTGGACTTCGAGAAAGCATATGACAGGGTGCCTAGAGAGGAGTCGTGGTATTGTATGAGGAAGTCAGGATTGTCAGAGTAGTATGTAAGGGTGGTACAGGATATGTACGAGGGTAGTGTGACAGCAGTGAGGTCTGCAGTGTGGGTGACAGATGCATTTGAGGTGGGATTACATCAAGGATCAGCTCTGAGTCCTTTCTTATTTGCAATGGTGATGGACAGGTTGACAGACGAGATCAGACAGGAGTCCCCATGGACTATGATGTTTGCCGATGACATTGTGATCTGTAGTGAGAGTAGGGAACAGTTGGAGATGACCCTGGAGAGGTGAAGATATGCTCTAGAGAGAAGAGGAAAGAAGGTCAGCAGGACTAAGCCAGAATATATGTGTGTGAATGTGAGGGAGGATAGAGGAATGGTGAGGATGCAAGGAGTAGAGGTGGCAAAGGTGGATGAGTTTAAATACTTGGGATCAACAGTTCAGAGTAATGGTGAGTGTGGAAGAGAGGTGAAGAAGACTGTACAGGCAGGATGGAGTGGGTGGAGAAGAGTGTCAGGAGTGATTTGTGACAGACGAGTAGTGAAACCAGCTATGTTATATGGGTTGGAGACAGCGGCATTGACAAAAAGGCAGGAGTTAGAGCTGGATGTGGCAGAGTTAAAGAGGTTAAGATTTGTACTGGGTGTGACGAGGATGGACATGATTAGGAATAAGTATATTAGAGAGTCAGCACAGGTTGGAAGGTTTGGAGACAAAGCCAGAGAGGCACGATTACGTTGGTTTGGACATATGCTGAGGAGGGATGCTGAGTATGTTGGGAAAAATATGCTAAGGATGAAGCTGCCAGATAACAGGAAAAGAGGAAGGAAACTTTCAGTGTCGTGGTTGTTTCAATTAACAATTCTTAGTCTCAAGCAGCGCCTTTTTTGGTTTATTGGTTGTCTTGGTGTTTGAGCTGGTTGTTTCATTTGATATATATATATATATATATATATATATATATATATATATATATATATATATATATATATACATATATATATATATACAAACACACACACATATATCAGCCAATTTGACATAAAAGCATACTTCTCAACTTTCTCTAATTTTGTAGAATGTTTACACTTTTCTCTTATATTTGAGTCTATTCCATGATATACAATTACATTTCAGACTTCATATCCTTCAGAAAATGCATACTAACTGGAAACATTATTCAAACAACTGTCTAAATGTATAAATGTAGTACTTTAAATTAGGGGTTTTGGCTTCCTGTTAATTTTGGCTTTGTTTAGAAGTACCGCCCTAAGAGCTCAAGAGTTATGCTGTATAGAACTGCTCTTATAAAACTGTCATTAAAGGCGCTGATTGTGCCAGAATAGATGCTTGCTCCTTTATCTCTGAAGCTTCAATAAAGGAACATACCACAGGGTTAGAAATGCTGCCAAAATTGCGATGCAACTTGTAAACCTTCATTGTAGAACAGTGCTAGCACACTTTTGAAAGTGTCCCTGAATTTCCCTGTCCCTTGTAAAATACTTTCTGGATGATTAGAGTCAAGTGGTCTCTTATTCCTCAAAAATGTGGTTTGGTGCCAGTCATTGGATATTAAATTCACTAAATAATGACTTGGATTTGAGATTTAGACATTATTTCATACTGAAAATGAATGCTAAAACAATTCCTGTTATTGAAGCAACTATGTAATTTTATATGAGCAATATTTAAAAATCTGTTGCTATGTTTGAGACTTTGTGCCTTCTTTATTTTAGGCTTTATCCAGATTTTTTGTGCTAAGAGGTGGAGAAGTATGCAAACCTCTTAAATGGTAATGCCAGAGGTGGAGAAGTATGCAAACCCCTTAAATGCTACTGCCACTGCTGGATCGATTTTACAGAAACACAGCTGTGGTTCAGAACATGCATGCTAACACGAATCCTGTTAGTCAAGCAATTTTGTAATTTTATAAGTTCAGTATCTTTTCCTATTTTAAGCCCTTATGTCACACTGTTTTAGGTTTTATCCAGATATGTTGAGCTAAGAGGTCGAGAGATATGCAAACCTTTTAACTGCTGGATCACTCTTACCCCGCCTCTGCAAACAGTTGTGTTTCAGAACCTGCATGCTGACAGAAATCCTGTTAGTCAAGCAACTCTGCAATTTTAGTCCAATTATTTTGAGCCTTTGTATCTACTTTACATTAGGCTTTACCCAACTGCTTCTGCTGCTGCCACTGCTTGATCACTTCCACTTATAACATGCATATATACATGAACGAGCGCATGCACACACACACACTTGTGCTCTCCTGCTCACAAGCACACATGCACTCACACATGCAAACACAAACAAACAAATACACACACACACTTTAATGCTTCATTTACTTTTACACTCATTTAACAACAAAAGCACAGTGAGTGTAAAACAACATCCCGATCGAGCTTGCTCACACTCTCATGCACGCATACATTCACACACACACACACACACACACACACACACACACACACACACACACACACACACATACACTTACTTCCATTTTTTCTTTATGCCGTGGTGGTACAGCGGTAGCGTGGTTACCTCACAGCAAGAGGTTCTCTCGTTCGATTCTCGGCTTGGTTGGGAGTGCCTTCTGTGTGGAGTCTACATATCCTCCCCGCGGTTGGGTAGCATTCAAAAGACATGCGTGCGTAAATGGGTGTGCCTTCGTTGAAGGTTGGGCATTGAGCTGACACCTCGGCGTTTCGTAAAAATCTTCTATCAATCATTAGCGAACCGGAGTTCCGCTGTGGCGATCCCTTACCGGGAAAAAGCCAAAAGACAAACAACAACAACTCAGTAAGTAGCAAAAGCACTGCTTAGTGAGTGTAAAATAATCTCAGCCATTAATATTCATTCAGTCAAACATCTTTGGCTCATTTAAATTGCTAGAATGTAATCTCCTTCATCACCCCCAAATCATTACTATGTCAACAAAAAATAAGACTTGCATTTCTGATGTTGGGGGTAAAAGAGATATGCAGCTATATTTGATACTCAACAACCCACAATTTTATCTCTTCTGGGGGAAAGGCGTAAATTAGAAGTGAAAAGACAAATGATATGCAATACTTGGCAAACTGAAAGATAGAAAGTCCAATGTTAGACTCCACTAGAAAGCTGATAGGAATGTAAAATGAGTGTTTTGTTCACAATGGGAATTAAAACAAGGCTAAGGAAGAGGATGTACAAAATTATTTAAATAAAATGACACTCTAGGCAGGAATGTACGTGACGTTGTTAAGGTGGGCATTATTTGGTCATTCTGAATTTGTACCTGAATTTTAAATGCTGTGATTGTCCCTTTAATATGCAAGTCTGTATACTCCAGACAATGTACGCTGTAACATGCGCAGATTATAATTCATGTTGGCTGATCACAGACATGGATATGTTTGAATGCTAATTCTCTTTATCATTAACCAAAGAATGATTTTATTTCACACAAAGCCTTATATAATAATACAGCCTTCAGCCTTGTTACTTCTCAGGTAAGTCAGTGATGTCACCTTCTGCTTTTCATTACTATTGCTTTAGTATGCACATATCTGCTGATGTTTAAATCATGCTGTTCTCAGTATTATTCAATATACTTCTTCCTAAGCACAAGGCATTGCCTACATCTGCCCCTACCAGAGTACATACTTTTTTTGGTTTAATGTCAGTAGTCTTTTCCCATGTACACTGCCATAGCAACCTTTTCTATTCACTTTTATGCAAAGTTTCTGACAGTTCCTTTAGAAACCCAAAACAAATGACTATCTCAGCTAACATGTTTTGCACCATTGTTATTTGATAACAATTTGCAGATCACAAAGTAGTAGCTTCAGTGTAGCCATTGTTAATTCTATAAGCTGTTTTTCTTTTTTTTTTTTTTTTTTTTTGAGAAGTACTACACTTATTCCACAGTGCTCATCATCTCCCACTCAGAGCTGTTGTCACTTTGGTTACCTACTTGTAAATCAGACACCATAGCTATTCTGCAGATGTCCATTACAGGCAGCAAATAAGACAGACATGCACACATTTGCTGATCCTTATTGTTGCAGAGAATATCATGAACCACAAACTACTGAACCTAGTTCCAAAAAAAAAAAAAAAACTGCAACAATGGCTACAACAAACCAATGCATTTCTTACTGTCAGGATGGTATCACCCATAGCTCTAGGTAAACACACACTACTAATGTCAACAAGAAACCACCAAGGCATCAGGCTGTGATCACTGTAGCTGTATTTCATATTTTTCTCTTACAACAACCACAGAATGCACATGCATGTGTACACATGAGCACACATACACACACACACACACACACACACACACACACACACACACACACACACACACACACTCTCTCTTTTTGTATACACATACAAATGCACATTCTACAGCTTACACTACACATTGTTAACATACCGTTGTAAGTTGAACTTATTGTAACAGATATTCAAATGATCACTAGCCTTACAAAATGGGTTATATCCTGTCAAGAATATAACATAACATCTGGGCAGCTTGCAAAGCTTCAGGGTGCTCTGAGAGGCTTTAGCCCCAAACTTTCAAACAGCTGGAGCTGAGCCGACTAAAAGACAATTTTGGGCATGAAGCCCTTCAGAAATTTCCTGCCAACAAACAGAGGGATGCTGAGCCCTGGAAGGACAATGTTAGGAACAAAAATAAATAAATAAATGTCCACATCTTGGTGTAAAAAATACACCATGTATATTGAATGAAACTGAAAAAAAAATACACAAAAAAGCAAAACATATAGGTGGTAGGAGCTGTTACTGCAGCACTGATCATTCAAACATATACTATTATGGTAAGTTGAACTTGCACAGTTGTACTTTGTTCATCATTTTGATTAATGCTGCAGTAGCCCTAGCTATATGTATAGCTAAATACATTTGGGAGGTGGAAGGAGAAGAATTCAGGAGCCCTTGGAGAATAGTCCTAGCAAAGCTTGATCTGGACTTGGAGAAGTAATGAAGCTTATAGTGCTTTGTAAAAATGTGTACAGAGACCCAAGTAGCAGCTTCTAGAATACTTCTAGAATCTAACCCTTTCCAAAAAGCCATGCATGAAGCCAAGGCCATGGTAGAGTGGGCCTTGACCCTCCCTTGAATAGCTTTGTCGAGTACAACAAATGGTAAAAACCTTAGACCACCATTTGGAATTAGTCTGTTTTGACACAGGTTGTCCCTACTTACCTTCACAAGAAATGAATGCAGCTGATGGCACGGTTAGAGCAGCAGGCAATGGCATCATGTGTCAGCATGCCTGGGTGAGCCTTTGTGATTTTGTGAAGAGACTTCATTTGTCTATTCTCCCTTTGATGGCACCACTTTATTTGGGCAAAATGTAAAGTACACATTAATCATGAATCAGCAAAATGGTAAGACTCTGTCTGCAGTGGGAATCCATTTTTCCACCCTTCAGTGAACCTAATCTAGGAATCAGAGGGCTGATAAGAAAATATGGCTCCAAAAGTCAAAGATCTCTTATCAGGACAACTCTGGTGATAAACCTTCTTATGGCAGAGGAGGAGAGAATTGCAATGGACATCACCCTAGAGGCAGAGGTGGACTGCATAACCAGGACTTTTGAGGTCCCTTTACCGAGAAGCCTTTTCAGTGTCCCTGAAGGGCTATCCAACAGCTGCACTCTGCAGGCAGTTTAGAGATGCTTGCCTCTGCACCCACAAGCCTGGCAAAACATAGCAATGGATTCTTTGGTGCTAAACAATTTTCAAAAGCTATTTCATACCATATTCCCTTCCTCCTATTAGGGCTTAAGTGAAGTCTGGTATCCCACCTGTGACCCAGAGGGTAACAGGACTAACAAGAGACAAAGTATAAAGGATTAGTCCAGATATAATCACTTTAGCTAGCAGCTCTAGGGGACTCTCTCTCTGATACCCTACCTGTGGGGAGGAATAAAGACATCTGGAAAGTTGAGAGGTTAGATGAACAGTAGACCAGAAAATAACTCAAACGACACATACATGTGTACACGTGTGACCTACATTTGAGTATAAAGATAACACTGGCAGATTCAGCACAACTGCACATTGAGGTGTAGACTAGTCATATCTGTCTTTCAAATGAATGCAGATAATATGGTACGACTGACTATTTGGCATCATATGATGGCACGTCTACACAACTAACAGCAAATACAATCGAGTATCATTATCAAAATATTCCCCTTCCTACTTATCACCACACGGCAGCATCATTATGCTTTCAAGACACAGTTTTAAACTCAAACTAGTCCCCACTGCTATGCACACTTACTGCAAAACATCCTCTAGAAGGTGAGCATCATAATAAGACCCATTTGATAACCAGGGAGGCCTACTGGGCACACAATCCCCTTTTCAGGGTCAGTCTCTGGTTAAGTGACTTGCTCAAGGTCACACAGTGGACAAATGAGGGTCAAAGAATTCAAACTTGTACCTCAGGAACTACAGCTCACAGCTTTAACCCCGTGTGCCACCTGAGAGACAATGTAAAGAGACATGATGGAACTTATCGTGCACATGTGTGAATGGCTCAAGAGATTCAAGTCTTGTGTTTGGGGCTGGAAGAGCAGAAAGCTGTGTGTATGTGTCAGTATGTGGGTGTGGGGGGGTGCATCAAAAGAATGTGATAAAGTAGCACTGAACTGACAGGTGTTGATAGTTGAGACTCCCCCTGTGAAGAAAATGGAAAAGAGTGTGATGATGATGATGATTATCTGTCCTTATGTTATCTCTGTTCTACTACCAGATGTAAAAAAAAAAATACAAAATTTCAGTAAACTTTAACTTATACCCTTAAGAAAGAGAGTACCGGCTATCTTTACATGAATAAAGTAAATTGTGCTCTGGGCGAGGTAACTTTGCATTGCAGATTGTAGAAATACTACAATATATACATGCTGCTAACATGCATTGCATTCCAACTCTGCTGCTTCAACTGCTTCTCCAGACCAGGTCCCCTGAGAAGTGTGCATGCATGCTGCTCTAGCTCTACTTCACTCGTGGATGCCCCCCCCCCCAAGAGTTTCTGAAAATTATCCTGCAAACAACTGAAAGCAAAAGGAGTCACTACTGGGACTTTTACTCTCTGAAATAGTCTTATCTCTAGCTCTATTTCACTCATGGCTGCCCCCCCTCCCTCCCAAGTGAAGAATTTCTGAAAATTATCCTGTAAACAACTGAAGGCAAAAGGACTCACTACTTGGACTTTTACTCTCTGAAATATTCTTATGTAGGTGTATTCCCTGTTAACTAATTTCTGCATCTAGTTGTTAGTGCTTTTACTTAATTTTATTATATTGGCATGGTGTCCACACTTGCAAGGTCTTTTTCCCCTCTTCTTCCAATCCCTGCCATTACAATGAACTGCTATTAGCTGGCAGCAGAACACCACCAAACAACTGAATCTTAGCCCAGTTAAGCAGCTCATCTTGAAAGCAGGACAGTGCTCTACAGTTATTTAAATTCTCCAATATTTCTGTCTACTGTAAAGTCACCCAAGTCCCTTCACAGCAGTTATTTTACTATTTACTGTGAATAAATAGTGGAAGTACAGTAACTGGCATAATCCCTGCCATTAATGTGCAATGCTGCTTACCTTCATTACTTAGTCAGACTCCTGATGCTTTTTTTTTCAGCTCTTATCTACTAGGTAGGACTGTGCCTGCTCCACTCCCCTACCCTATCCCCATTCCCACCCAACCCCTAGCTCATTTCCTTTGTACCTAATCTTACCACACAAACACCCAACCCCCATCCCTCAGCCAATCATACAAACCACCACCCCTCCCCCTCCTTTGCTCTCATATTACACAATCTATACATAGTGCCTCCTCACTCACAAAGTTACTACAATCCATCCTATGTATATACTATTAGGACCCCTACACATTCCACAGGGTTATCTCTATACAGTCCTACCACATCTAACAAACGAAACATGTACTCCCATCAAATAATTTTAACACTAGCACTCACCATCACAGCCCATCTAACATCACCCTACTTGAACAACATTACAATCCCCAACATTAGTAACCCCACATCACCCTCACTTCCAATGTTCATTAACTACCCCTTACTCATTTCACCCTCACTGTTTAACCACACTACCTATGACCTACACCCTTACAAACTCCTCCATTATCAAAGCAAATCTATGGTATCCCTAGAATGCGACTTAGCCTTCTCCAAATACCTACAAACCATTATAAACATTGCCTCTCACCTGCTATGTAGTGACGATATCAGCCCCAACCCAGGTCTAGTAACAAGTCCTACAAATCACCAGAATCAGCCTAGAACCAATACTAGCCTACGTAAGAGAAAATCCAACATTCCAATAATAAATCATAACACAAGAAGCATCCTTAACAAAACCACTGAGCTCCATGCAACCATAGCATTATACTTACCTGACATCATCTTCCTCACAGAAATATGGCTTAAACTACACATTAAAAATGAAGAAGTACTTCAGCCTGGTTATGGCATACTATGGAAAGACCATACAGCTAAAAGAGGAGGTGGAGTCGCTCTCCTATATCAGAACAACATCAATGTTGAACTATTTAGCATAGAAATCCCTGCATTTAATAATGCAGAGATCCTACTTGCTAAGGTAAGACTAAATACACAAAACAGCTAAATATCTTAGGAGATAACATCAAAAACCTAGAATCCCTTCTCCAATGGACATCAGAAACCCTCCCCCATGAAACCATTATACTAGGCAACTTTAATATTGATTGGACCTCACTTAAATCACCCCACCCCTCAAATCATATTAACCTTTATGGATTCTCACAGCTTATACAAACTCCTACTAGGGTAGACAAAACCTGAAAAAAGAATGAATACTAGACTGGATTCTCAACAATCGCCAATCTTTCACCCATAATTTTGGTACACTACCGACACTCTAAGCAACCATCTCCCAACCTTCTTCATCAGAGACCAAACTAAACTCACTTGAACTAGTTCTCTTAAACACATCAGATACACTAAAAACTTTAGGGCTGACAACCTTAATACAGCCCTTAAACACTCTAACTGGTCCCCTCTTTTAACAGTTCCTTTAGATGAAGCAGTTGAGTATTGCAACACTGTCTTCTTAGGCCTTCTCAATCAACTTGCTCCACTAAGACAGATCTGCACTTAACCCATCTATGCCCCATGGCTTACCAAGAGCACTAGGCAACTTATGAAACAAAGGGACAAAGCATGGGACACCTGGCACAAAAACAAAACTACTCCTAATAGGCAAACAGTCTTACAACTGAGAAGCACTGTAAATAAACAAATCAGACTAGACAAACAAAAATACTATAGTGAAATTCAAACTAAGCATAATACCAACCGACAAAAGTTCTGGGCCGCTATAAACAGTATTCTCCAACCAGGTAAATCACCAATTCCTCATCTAAACATAGACACCACCTATATAAATACAGCCACCCAAATTCAATGAGTTCTTTACCAACTCTATATTAAAGCGGTCAACAGACCCACACTCCTCAACCCCCACTATACTATCAAACCCATTAAATAATTCTAACTCCTCACCCCAGGCTAACCTGTACCAACTTACACTATCTATAGACACCTAACCAAACTTAAACCCACCACTTTAACAGTAGACAAACTTCCTGCCAATTTCCTACAAATAGCCACCAAAGCCATTTCCTACCCAGTCTCTATAATCATTAACATATCAATCTCAGAATAAAAGGTGCCACTTCTCTGGAAAATCTCCTACGTTATACCAATGCACAAAGGGGGCAACTCCACTGACCTAACAAACTACCGCCCTATAGCTATACTTTCTGCACTGGCTAAAATACTGGAAGAATGTATCCATACCCAGGTCCTAACACAGCTCCTCTCCAACAATCTTCTTGCTGAAACTCAACAAGGATTCCACCCTAACCATAGCACTACCACTGCACTCATCACTTTTAATAATCTAGTAAATATGCAATGCAACAACGGCCAACTAGTGTCTGCAGTTTGTCTTGACTTATCAAAGGCATTTAATAAGTCTCCCATACAAAACTAATAACATCACTCTCAGAATTAAAACTAACTACCCCCACTCTATTATGGTTTCAAGAGTATCTCTCCCAATGCCAACAAGCTCTTCAGTGGAAAAACATCCTTTCCCCCCTACTTCCTGTAAAGCAAGGATTACCCCAATGATCAATCCTAGGATCCCTACTTTTAACTATATTTACAAATAATCTTCACAAAGCCGCCCCTCTAGGAAACCTGGTTCAATACACTGATGACTCCACCTTAATCTGCTCTGCCCCCACCCTCCAAAAACTTTACATCAAGACCCAAGAAGCCTTTACATCCATCAAAACCTGGCTTACAAACTCCCAGCTAACACTAAATCCTAAAAAGACCCAACTTATGCTCGATCATCCTTCCAAAGCAACAGCACCTACTCCCTCATTCTCTGTTTCTGCATCAGATAATACCCCTATCTCCCCCATCACACAAACCAAATTATTAGGGGTCATTATTGACAATATGAAATTTGACAAACACATAGCTTATACAATAACCAAAAATAAATAAAAAACTAGATTCTCTTTATAGATGTAAAACCTTCCTAACTAGCAACAGTAAAGTTACCCTAGCTCATACCCATCTTCTCTCTACCTTACTGTATGCTTTTCCTGTCCTAATTAATCTAAACAAGAGTGATTTAAACTAGCTATCAGCATGCTACAACAAAATAGCAAAATTTGCCACAAACTCCTCCTACCGCACCCACCACTGTCAGGCCCTAAAACAGCTTTCCTGGCTGGAACTCCCTAACACCTTAGCTCTAAACCAACTTCTTCTAGCTCATCAAATTCTGCACCAACCTGACAAAACTCCAGCCTTACAAGATCACCCTCTACTCCAATAACAGCAAACTTGGATCCACTAACAAGGCACTAATCACAATATCCAGAAGCCATTACAGCTCTGGTGATTCCTTGTATTCTAGCAACATTGCCAAGACTTGGAACTCTTTACCACTACAAATCAGGTTACAACCTAACAAAACCATCTTCAAAAAACAGTTTATTTCCCACCTAAACAACACCTGGACATGCAACTGCCTAGCACCTGGCTGACATAATCTAACTCCTTTCCCGTACCCACTATCCAACCTCCTCTTTAAAACACCCACAGATGCACTATGTATTATCACACATTACTTACCAACTCACCGCCGCCTACTCCCCAGTGTCCTAGCTATACCCATTAACTCTCCCATAGTCTAAGATGAAAAGCTTTCCCTTAAAATGTCAATGCACCTCATATGAACTTGTCTATATTCTCTTCCTTTTTCAGTTTTCCTTTCTTGTCTTGTCTTCAGTGCATCTTCATGATTCTCTCTGCTAAACATACTGTATGAACAATCATATGTTACTATCTGCTATACTTTTAATTGTATGTCTAAATCTCTAGGCTTATGTAAATATCTTATGCAATCATATGTTATCTGCTATATTTTTATAAGTGATTGTGTAAACCACAATGCTCATGTAAATGTCTTATGTTAGCAATTGTTCTGGAGCTTTTCTCCCTCTGCCTCCACTGAAAATGAACAGCTCTGTCCAGTAAACCAATGTAAAATAAATAAATAAATAAAATAAAAATTGGAAACAAACCACAAAGAACTGCAGTAAAATTAGGCAGTTCTCCGCATAAGGGATCATACAATAACAACAGCTAAGTAGAACCAAGAAAACAAGATATTGTAGAAAATTAAAAAAATAAACTTTAATCATGGAAATTGCTACAGCAAGCAATTGTACTTTTCTCAGCATGAGAAACAAAATCATAAAATACTGGGATATGTAAGCAGAAAAAAATTATATGAAATAAACCCACCCAGTTTCAATAGTAGTAGGAGCAGCAGGGTTAATTAAGAATTTTTAAGCATATGTAAACATACTACTGATGCATGCAACTCCATAAAATCTGCAGAAAAAGGCAATTCTAAATGTATTGCTGGTACTGAGAAGAGCACTTGTGGCTGATATCAAAGACTGAAGCGACACTAATTTCACGTGCTTTAATCATATCTTGACACAGGAATGAGTTCACTCCTCTCACAGTAGACAACTAAAACTTTTGCAGAAATAAAAAAATTGAAGAAGCAACCTTATCCTTTGCCATACTCCTGCAGTGGGTAGTGGCACCAAAGAGCATACAAATGGGGACTATGAATGGTGGGCCATTAGCTGTCAAAATGCTGCCTCCAGTTAATTGCTTGCAATTATCACAATGGGCATTGCTCAACTGATGTGAATGACTGTTATCCAGACAAAGGCAGATGTCACCATCAAGGCAAGGCAGAGGTGACATACACTGTACACCCTGCATGACAGCATAGGTTAGGGAATCTTCTTTCTCACTGGCACATGGGACCGAACGTCTGTGCCCTCACTTCCAGCTATGACCATCTGCTTGTACATGCAAATTCTAATCAACAGCACTCATTTGACTCCACTGTGAATAGATGCTACATGGTAAATTCTGCTAATTATCGATGAATGCATGCAGGTGGTTAGAGTGACAGAGCAAGATGCAGAGGACAGGAAGAAATGGAAACAGATGATCCACTGTGGAAACCCCTAATGGGAACAGCAGAAAGAGAAGAAAATCTATGACTGCTTTGAAATATTTCTAAAGAGCTGCAGAGAAAGTTGTATTGCCAAAGGGTATTTTAACCTATTGCTGGGCATTGGAAATTATATATCTACCTAGCATTTACCTAGTTTCTTTCATGGTTTAAACAGGTCCTTAGCAAACTGAGGCAGTGATTTTTCCTTATTGGCTTAAAATTAAAAAAATGAAAAGTTTACAACCTAAGCCAAAAACAAAAGGGGACAACACCTGTCTAAGGTGTTCGAAACTTTGAGTTGGGAGATTAATAGAAGTGGACAAAGAGGAAATCTCCCACATGGAGAACACCGGGAGTGATGCTGCATGACATTGTTGTACTAAGCAGGTCAACTTCTGCTATCAAAAATATGTGTTCATACATCCAACAATATCAAAATCAAATTGTACATCAACTGCAGGGGCTAGTTGTTTATGATTTAGCTAGACTATTATGCAGTTTTTTAGATGTCAAAGCAGGAAACTTGGGAGTAGTTGAAGCCTCTTTGGAAACTGGTGCTGGAGTGTAGTCTTTTGCTACAATCTGATAGATTAAATACTCAAATATTATTACCATCTTGCCTAATTTTGAGGCAGCTGCCAAAGGTGCTGGAGCATGCAGTGTTTACATAATGAGAGACTTTACATTACTAGCATAACTGCTGCTTACCCTTTGACTTACTCTATGGCAGTATGTTCAGCAACACTGTAGTTATGGCATTTACATTTAATTAGCTGACTGTCTTGGCATTGTACAAATCATAGCACTAAGTTAATTTGTAATATAATTACCATTTGTTAATTAAATTAGGTTTCAAAATAATTTACAGATTTTGCAAAATTTATTTTCTATTTTACCAGTCATTTTATGGGGCTGGTACCCCTCTAAAGCTTCCCATTAATTGCTAGGTAAGTCCACCTTAAAAAGTGTTTGCAGATATTGCTAATCAGACATATATTTATACTTGCAGTTGAAATCATCAGGTACATAATAATAATAATAATAATAATAATAATAATAATAATAATAATAATAACAATAATAATAATAATATAATTGTTATTTCTTAGGTTAAGAAACCAAGCTCAAATTCCGAATTGCACCAAAGCACTGTCTGTTGATTTTCTTTAAGGTCACACAATAGACAAATGAAGACTGAGTGACTCAAACCCTACAACACAGGAAGAAGCTCATTAACAGCTCATAGCTTTACTTCGTTTTTTTTTTCTGTTGTTGTAATAAGCTTAGATAGTTGCCCAAATAGCAGGTCTAGCTATAGCATGCATTTCTTGAAGGGTATGACGACTAAAATACAAATATCTGCAATTATTTAGAAAGTTCAATCATCAATGACTTGCCAGAAAAACCCACAAATTTTAGAGGCGAAACCAAAAAAATATTAGGCTAAAATATGGATTTTTGGCAAAACTCTGAAGAGTTGAGAGGCTTGGTTGCCAAACTGAAATTGACAGAATGATCTACAAAAATACAAGAGAAAGAAAAATGGCACAACAGCACAAATTAACTTACACATACCAAGACTGAGATTGATGTCTCTCTATTTCCTTTTATCAAATATGTGGTGATATCAGAATTGGTGTTTGAACTTGGTGTAGCCCTGCTCCATTCGCCCTCGCTATGCTTGGGCTCATTCCAATCCCCTACCCTACCCCCAATTCTCACCCACCCCCATTTACCCTAACTTTAACCTCTAACCACACCTTCACACACACTCCTGCAATCACTCAAAACCGTATATCTCTCCATACCCAGTAATAAAATCTAAACACTCTCACCACACCTTTGCTGACCACTCCCTTCTATATAACATCATAACCAGTACACTCTTTCTCTAAACTAGCATTACCACTTTTTCCAATTCATTCCTCCACCACATATTGCATTAATACCTTCATACCAACCTATTTTCCAAACATCTAAATACCACAACTTTTATCTACACCTTATATCAGAAAATATACAAAATGACCAACACCACATACATACTTATCCTTATTCTCTCCTTAAGTATTCCTCTTTCTGTACCAACTCATGCAACCTCCCTCCACACCATGCAGTTCTCATCATCCTCAAGAACTGCTACATTAACTACTAAGAAGTGAAGTAATTGGAGTCAAACCACCACGTATAAAAAACACACTTTTATTTTTAAAACGAAATGAGCGCTTTCGCGTGCATCCAGTGCATTAACTACTAAACCAAAACTCAATTTAATTTGGATGGTGCAGTGGTGCAGCGATAGCATTGTCACCTCACAGCAACGGGTCTCAGTTGGAGTGCCTTCTGTGGAGAGTTTGCATGTCCTCCGTGTTCGTGTTGGTTTTCTCTGGGTACTCTGGTTTCCTCAGAGTTGAATGTGAACTTGGACTTTAATTTATCTCAAATTTTCACTTATGCAAGTCTGCTGATTCGTATAACAATGTTAGTAGATTAAAAGTTGTTAATCTTTCAGATATGCAATTGAGTGATTCTGCCTTAACATTATTAAGCAAAGGAACTAAGTTTGTGCCTACTAAAGTGCCAACATTGGCAGAACAAATGTGTTAATGATTCAGTTGAGACTTATACTGTTGCAGATTATGACCCCTTATTGAATGTTTCTTTTTATGAAGAGAACAGTTTGATGAACAATTAGTTATGGATGTGAGGTGGGGTTTGAAACTGGATATGGAAAATTGTTGGTTCCACATCTGCTTCTTCTAGTATGTTTATTCCACCAAAACTGTCTTCTGCGGTGTGTTTGAGCAAACATTATGTAAAAAGGTTGAGCATGAATATTGGAAATTTATAAAAACTAAGAAAAACTACAATGTATCTAAGGATGAAAGGGAGGCCTTGAATATGTCAGGAGGTAAATTGAATGATTATGTGATTAAACAAGTGGACAAGGGTGGAAACTAGGTTTTAATGTCCAAGAAGAAATATAATTAAATGGCTTATAAGCTATTAACAGTTAAGGATGATTATTTTAAATTACATCACAATCCAGTTGCTGTCTTTAATCAATTGCTCCTGAAAATATTGGAAAGGGGTGAAAGATTGTTTTTTTTAACTAGGATTGATGTTAAAAAGCTATATTTTGAAAAAACGTTTTGAGCCCATTCTTTATGTGTTACCTAAACTGCATAAAAATTTGATGGACCTACCAGGTTGACCTATTATTTCTGGGGTAGGGTCTTATTTGCAGAATGTGGGGTTGTTTTTGGATTCGTTACTAAAGAAATATTTGTCTAGGGTGCCAGCACATGTAACTAATACTCAGGAGCTATGTGAGGAAGTTAGTAAGATCGATTAGCGGGTGGATTATTACTGGGTTGTGGTGGATGTAAATTCCTTATATACTAACATTCAGTTAAGGTGGGGAGTAGAACCCATTTGGGACATTATGGGTGATGGCCCAAGAACTGCCTTTGTAGTCAGGTTGCTTGACCCACAATTATTTTAAATTTGAAAATGAAATATTCATTCAGCAGAAAGGAACAGCCATGGGAGCTTCATATGCTATTTTGTATATGGGTTAATTTGAGAAAAAAGTTCATCTATGGTTCTGACGTTTATAAAAATCATGTAGTAATGTTTAAACGCTTTATAGCTGACCTTATTTTTTTGTAGGGGAAATTCTTAAGATTTTGACTCGTTTCTTTCTGAGTTGAATATGAATGAGCATGGTTTAACGTTTTCCATGCTGAAAGGTGGCTCTTTTATTCAATTTTTGGATGTAGTATTTTATGTAGATTCTATGAATAAAATTCAGTTCAAATCCTTTCGAAAATTTACTGTGGTAAATAATTTTTTACATGCAGATAGTATGCATCCCACTCCATTTAATTAATTCCCTTCCACTTGGTGAATTAAAGCGTATTGCTCATAATACTTCAGAAAGACGGTATAAGATGGAATTTTTATAGGAAGAAAAGGAAAGACTTATAGAAAGAGGTTACAGGGAGATGGATTTGAATCAGCCTCTTGAAGAAGTTTTGGAAGGTAAAACTGGTTAAAAGAGTTGCGTTAAGTAATGTTGGTAGGGTTACTTCTGAAGATGTTGGGGTTAGAGGAAGAGATTTGTCTTTTGTGTCTAGATATTCTTTATTTTCAGAAGTAATGAGAAAGGCAATTTTGGATTTATGGCATATTGCGTATAAAGATGAGGTATCAGGTCATTTATTTCCTATATTTGTGAAATTTTCTTATGGAAGATATGCTAATTTGAAAGAAATATTAAATATGGCCCTTACTGATTTTCCTCAGGAATCTGCTAGTATGTCTGCTTGTGGCCATTGTATGGTATGTAACCATATTAAGAATATTTCAGGCACATACATTAATGGAAAAAGTATACGTTGTTCATAGGTTCATAGGTTAGTACTAAGCTAACTGCCCTTGTGAGCCATTTTAAGCCTAGCCAATTATCCCTTGTGAGACTCAAACCATGCACCTTGTGTTTGTAAGGCAAACACCTTAACCATTAGGCCACCCTCCCAACCCCCTTGGTGGTTGTTGTAGTATAAAATGGTATGTTGGGCAAACCAAGAGAGCTGTTAAAGTAAGAATTATGGAACATTTGGGGGATATTCGCAAGAATTTAAAAAGCCCAGTTGCGGAACATTTTATTAATATTCATGAAGGAAATGATTCCTTCTTTTTTAGTGTGTTAGCACAGTGCAAAGAGGGGGTGATGTTGTTAAAAAGCTAATTCAGCTGGAAAGTAAATTTTTTTAAAATTATAGAACTCTATATCCTAGGGACTTCAATCTTGACGTAAATTTGGTAAATTAAATTAATGTAACGCTGGGTATTTTTCTATTTATATGTACACAGATGTGCATGTATATATGCATATATGGTTTACTATCAAAATATCGACGTTCATATACATGAACTGTCGATATTCCGAAAATGACATAATCCTGCATGAATACTAATGAGTTACAACATAGACTGTCTTGATCAACATCAACAGATTCAACATTTATATTGAAATACAGATGTAGGTGCAAATGTACATTAAACGCATACACTGTCATTAACATTTTAGCAGGGGGACACACCCTGCAAATTGTTGCTGTTGTGTCTTTCGGCTTTTCCCAGTTAGGGGTCGCCACAGTGGAACTCCAGTCCGCTAATAATTGGCAGTTGATTTTTACGTGCTAAGTTGCCAGCCCTAATGCACAACCGTCAACGAAGGTACGCCCATTCATGCATGTCTCCACGCAGAAGACGCTCTAGCTGAGAGTCAAACCGGTCAACATCTTACTGTGAGGCGACAACGCTACCACAGCACCACCACCACCACGGATTTTAAATATTCTAACTCCAAAATCGCACTAAAGTGAGGAAAGGGATACGTTTTCCAATCTGCACTGTACAGCGACACTACTTAGAACATCGAGTTCATATCAGCAAATGCACACTTGCATTCACTTATATGTAATCTTGATCTCCTAACATTCGGCAACACGAAAGTCAACTAACTAATGTCTGACTTTCCGCATTTGCTGAACCAACATTCAACATTTTTATAGTAAACCGTGCATATATTTATGTGTGTATATATATATATTTATGTATATATTTATCAGCAAAATGTAAGTGTAAGTGTTAGTTATATGTATTTATATTATATATGTATAGAATTGTTTAAAATGATCAAATTGTTGGGTAGGGGTACTTTGTGTATTGGCACTTTCACAATGATCAAGTTAAACTGTTTGTAATTAATAGGGGTTCCACCTGTATAAAAAGTAGCTGCTTTTATGTTAAGTTATCCTGTGAAAGGCAGCGGTACCAGTTTAAGTGCTGTTAGAAATAAAGACTTTGAACCAGCAATTTTTGCTTCAGTTGTGTTTTTTATTTTATTTGTTGACAAACATGTTTTTTTTTTACTCTGGTTTGTTCCCACATTACAAAGACATGCATCTGGAGCATTTCTTCCCAGGCCTCCACTGAAAATTGGCTTGTTCCAAGTCAGACTTTCCTGGTAAACCAATGTTAAATAAATTAAATAAAATAGCTTTTCAAATATCTCATCATCCTTATTTAATTTTAGCAATGTACTCACTACAAAATTCAGATTTCTCCCCATCAATAACACACTAAAAACATTTCATTATACATTAATTAGGTCTTTTTCTAAAACTAACTTCTTCACCTACACTGTAAGTCATCTCCTATTACTATTTCTGAGTGGTGACATACACCCTAATCCTGGCCCATCTGAAACACTCATAATATCAGTCAATCCCCTTCTCCTCCTAACATTCGTAATCTATCTATAATGGCAATTAATATTTTTATTATTTGCAAATAAAATGGGACTATATTAGGCTATCGAAACACCATTGCATGGAATACCACATCGTCAACACATATTCAGTGAAATTCACTTCCGTGATTTGCTGAATACTTAAAAGGACAAACAAATACTTGCCCTGCAACCCAGCAGAGCTAAATCTACCTAAACCAAACCTACCCATATGGAGGGCTGCATCCCCCAAACCCCCCTAACTAAATATAGCAACTCCGAGATTGCACTCAGTGGAGAAAAGGGCAAAATTGTGTTGTTGTCCAACCTTGTCTTTGCCCTTTAAGTATTCAGTGATTCATGGAAGTGAATTTTGCTGAATACATGTCGACGATGTGGTATTCAATGCAATGGTGTTTTGACGGCATAACATAGACCCCAACAAAATTACTGCATTTCATGCTTGGCTCTCACAACATACCTCTGATACCGTAGCTGTTACACAAACTTGGCTAAAGCCACATATATCTGATACTGAAATAGTTCCAAATGGTTATAGTATCCTATGAAAAGACAGACTCCTAAAGAAAGGGGGGTGTAGCTTTCATCTACTGCAGCTCTTTAACCATTTCATCCTTGCCTAAACTATCTCATGCACTATCTTACTAGCATCACTACACATTAATAATACTAAATACCTGTGTATAGGAATACTATACATTTCACCAGGCCAAAACATCCCTATTCTTGAAAACTTTCTATCCTGGACCACTGAAAATATATCCTGTGAAACTATCATTTTAGGTGATACCAACATTAATTGTCAAAATTTAATCTCCTAATCCCCTGATAACTGCATCAATCTCCATAGGTGTATACAACTTGTCTCAGAACCTACACAAATCCCAAATACACAACCAAAGACCACCCTCATTTGGATTCTAATATCAGACCCATACAAATACTCCAATACTGGTACTCTCCCTGACATCCTAAGTGACCATTTGCCTTTCTTTACAAATAGAACCCATACTCAGATTTCCAAACCCTGCACACATATAGGCCAGCTAGAAATCTAACTAACTTCAACCAAATAACTTTCAACAACTCCCTAAAAGCTCAGAACTGGATCCCACTAAAAACATTACCATTAGAAGAAGCTGTTTTCTATTTTAATAAGATCTTCCTTGATACCCTGAATTTGCTAGCCCCCATCAGATTCAAAAGAAAAAAAAACTCAATCATGCTGATTGGCTTTCAAAATCTACAAAACAATTTCTTCTCTCCAGAGACTGGGCCTGAAAAGAATGGCATAAAAACAAAAAACAACCAAATGAAATCAACTTCACAACAAAGCTTAGGCATTACTAAAAAAAAATTACAAAAGAAACTATTTTTCACAGCAACTATCTAGTCAGAGAAACAATCACAAAAAATTCTGGAAATCAGTCTCCTCACTCCTTAACCCCGGGACCACACAAAACCCATCACTATACCCACAGACAGAAACAATACAAATAGCTCATATTTTTAATATCCACTTTATAGGGATTACCATCAGCTGATTGAACTTTCAAAATACCAACATTATATGGCTGAGACAATATAACCAACATTTTGGAAGTTCATCATTAAAATAAAAACAAAGACTTTTTTTTTTTGTTTTTTTGCAGGGGACAAGCCCCCTGTGCCCCCCACATGCCCTGCTAATTAAATATACCAACTCTGAGATCACACTATATTGAGGAAAATGCCAAATTTCCCATTAAGCAATGTACTGCAATCTCCATTCACTTTGTTCGAACTCCCAAAATGTCGGTTATATGGTCTCAGCCATATAATGTTCGGCATTTTGGTGGTTCGATCCACTGAAGGCTTTATAGACACCATTCTCAAACTTGTCAATGACCCCCCCACTGGTAACAAGAAATCCCCCCAACAATATGACTAGTAATTCAAGCTCTAATTATGAGTAGCCCAACTTACATCCCTCACTTCACAAAGACAATACTAACAATACCCAAGAAACGCCAAAATTCTCACAGTACCTGCATCTCTAATATTCAAGCTACTGTCTAAACTTAGACCATGCTCCCTATCAGCCTATAACCTCCCCTCTGAATGCCTGAAACTTGGTGCAAATGCATTAGCCTAGCCCATCAGTATTCTAATTAATAGATCCATCTCTGAATCTACAGTCTCTCAAATTCAGATACCCTGCAACGCTAACTATCTGTCCAGAAGCCACCATTTTAAGCTTAAAATAATACCACTGAACCCTAGTGGATTTTTCCCTGCGTTTTTCTCCTGGCCACAGTACAGGCAACACAGGTTTGAAGACCTTAACATATACCCTGCAACTCTATCTGTCCGGAAGCCACCATTTTAAGCCTAAAATAATATCACTGAACCCTAGTGGATTTTTCCCTGTGGTTTTCTCCTGGCCACATTACAGGCAACACAGGTTTGAGGACCTTAACAGATACCCTGCAACTCTATCTGTCCAGAAGCCACCATTTTAAGCTTAAAATAATACCACTGAAGTATGTGTCCCAGTAAATAACTACTACATAAGCTAATATTTTAATTAATGCTAGACTTTATAAGCACAAGAATTTATGGTGTTTATTTTGCTAGTCACCACGAAAAGTAGACGCCAGCAGCTCCTATCCTTTCTCTTTGGTTACCCACTATCCTCATACTGTTTCTGTGTATATTCTCCTGTTCTGCACTTTACCTTCCCTGAATTCATTTCTAGCCTCACTCATAATTGCCTTTCCTAGTGCACCTGCCCTATTTTACTGTCTCCAGACTCTTTCATATTGTTTTTTTTATGTTTTGCCCTGTTTTTAGCTGCTAGTAATCTCTCTCTCCCCCTCCAAAGCCCCTCTCTATTGTAGCTTATTTTAACCATACAGCACTGAGTTTGCTTCAAGTAAATCTACTTGTGTAGCTTGAGGCCAGTGTCCTTTTTGTAAGCTTACTTCTGCTCATATTTTATTTCTTTTTATTTTATTTCTGGTGACTATACCTTTAGAAACTCTATATCCTTGTCTCTCAAGCTAGTTTTTCACTATCTTTTTCTGATTGTTTCTATGACTTCATCTTGACCAGGGTGCTAGCCCTGCTCTGTTCATCTACCCTACCCCATTCCCACCCACCCCATTACACTTACCTTTATACCTATAAAGACGCCTCCGGAATCCACCAATAAGTGCCAGCACTGACAACAAAGTCGTTTTTGTAGAAAATTCTCAATTTAATAAACAACGGATATGGACTAATACAACAAACAAACAAGACAATAAAATATTCCACAGAGTTAAGTGCTTTCAACCATTAAAATTGGTCTTCATCAGAACTAAAATTTCCAACTAATCAGCTGTTTAAATAACTTCTATGGTGCCAAAAAATTCTCAGTTTCGTAAAGGTCTATACCTCTTAAAAATACAGCTTTCACATTATTATGAATGAAATAGTAAACAAAACTTATTGCAAATATAATAATTACAATAAATACATGAATTAAAAAATTATATATATTTTTATATTATTATATATGTTTTACGTTCATCGTAAATCCTTGTACATTGATACATAACACAGGCTACTGAATATATACAGGTTGAAGGGAGAATATATAATACGACAGAAATACCATTAAATGTCTTAAGAAATATAATAAGAATGAATTTATTTCATCTAAAGGTATAGATGAATATAATACTGTATAGAAGTTTTTTTAAAAGAAGTATAATAATTATATATATTTTTAAAATATAAATTATATAAATAATAAATAATAGATGTATAAAATGTATGTTATTAAAAATATAAAATATATTTCTACGTGTTTAAAAACAGACTTTTTTAAAAATCAAACATTTTTAAAGAATTGTATATAATTAATCAACTGATAGTATTGTTCATAATTTTTTTGTCTTCACAATGATACTAAAGATTTTGTCAAAATAGATTAATTTAGTCCAGGGGGAGTGGTGGCATCTAAACATATTTGCCACCAAGTCTCTCTATAAGCCAGTACACTTTTAATGTCCCCTCCTCTTGGATCTATGTCTATAATGTCAAGAATATTAAATTTAAATTGATGGTCACCACCCTTCGCATCTATATGTCTATATAATGCATTGTTCTTATCTTTTGTTTTAATACAATAGGTGTGGTCATATATTCATTTTTAAAACATCTTTCTGTCCTTCCGACATAAAAACTTGGACATTTGTCACATCTTGCTATGTATACTACCATTTTTGTATTACAATTCCCTTGTTTACATTTTATAAAAGATTTAAGACCATTCTGAAGCTTTATTTCTCTATCTTCTGATATATATTTACAATGGTTGCAAAATCCACACTTATTACTTTTATTTATATTCTGCTTCTTCTCCTTATATCCATATTCTAATAGCAACTTTATATTCTTACCCATTTTATATGTAAAATTCGGTTTAGTTCCTAGAATTTTGACTAAACTTACATCACTACCTAATATATGCCAAAATTTATATATAATATGTTTAATTTTATCAACAGTTAAATTGTATTGTAGTATACATGTCCTTGACAAATTAAAACCTTGTTTACTATTTCATGCATAATAATGTGAAAGCTGTATTTTTAAGAGGTATAGACCTTTAAGAAACGGAGAATTTTTTGGCGCCATAGAAGTTATTTAAACAGTTGATTAGTTGGAAATTTTATTTCTGATGAAGACCAGTTTTAATGGTTGAAAGCGCTTAACTCTGTGGAATATTTTATTGTCTTGTTTGTTTGTTGTATTAGTCCGTATCCGTTGTTCATTAAATTGAGAATTTTCTACAAAAACGACTTTGTTGTCGATGCTGGCACTTATTGGTGGATTCCAGAGGCGTCTTTATTGGTGTTTGTGTGAGCACTTGAAGTATTCACTTAGCTTTATACCTAACTATCCCTCCCCTTCCTGTCCCACTAACCACTACAATTCCACTCCCTGCCTATTGCCACAATCACCTTACTAATCTGTCAATCTTGTCAACACCACTTCCTCTATACCACTGTCTCTCTACCTACTCTATCTGACCATATTTTATTCCAACATGTATTATTTTCTAATATCTTCTACACTACTCCTTATTCTCTCTATCTCTACCTCTTACCACTCCAATCTCTCTGACCCACTCCTATGTTCACCAACTTCTGACTCATACAACATATATCCAACTACTTCATCTTTTACTATCTCCCCTAATCTATTTACTACATCTACCTCAAGTCTATATAAACTATCCATAATATAGGTTTTTAAACCTTCTCACAAAGCTAAGTCAAAACTATACAAACTTCATCTAGCATCTACTACACACTCTCTCCTCACCCACAACCTACTTTGTTCTGGAGATATCCATCCCAACCCTGGCCCCTCTTCTTTCCCCAAAACTACCTCTACACTGCCCCCATCTTACTCCTCTAACAGTCACCAACCTCAGTCACAACAATCATCTCCATCCAAATACTTAACTATTTACTCATTGAATATTCAGAGTCTAGGAAATAAAGTCACTGAGCTGCACTCATGGATAGCTCTCAATACCCGCACATTCTCTCCCTATCTGAAACCTGTCTCAAGCCACAAATCTCAAATAGTGAAATACTCCCACCAGGTTATAATATCTTCCGATCTGATAGACCTGTAAAAAGAGGTGGTGGCGTGGCCATCCTCTACTCAAACATTCTTAACCTCTCACCATACCCTTCCCCAATTCCAGACTTCTTCCAGCTGAAATCATCACCCTTAACTGCCATCTGGATCCCCACAAAAAACTTGTAATTGCCTCTATCTACCTTCCTCCTGGTAACAATCTGCCCGTTCTTGAAAATGTCCTATCCTGGTTCTCCCACAACATACCATAAGAGGCACTTATCCTTGGTGATATCAACATTGATTGGTCCAAACTCACAACTGACTCTCCCTAACTCAGTATCCACCTACACAGCTTCCACTAACTTATAATATCTCACACTTGCTTCCATAAAAATTCCACTTCCAGCTCCAACATAGACTGGATCCTTACCAATTCCCCCCACCAATACCACAATCCCACCACCTTACTTGACTCCCTCAGTGATCATCTCCCTACCACCATCTTAAGACACTACTCCCATATTCCTAAACCCCACCTTATCAAAGACTGTCAAAAACTATCGACTTTCAATTCATCCCAATTTAACTCCATTCTCCACAACATAGATTGGTCCATCCTAAAACACCTCCCCCTAAACAATGCTGTAAGCACTTTCAATAGCATCTTCATGAATACTCTAAACTCCTTAGCTCCCTCTAGGAAGATCAGAGTAAAATCAAACTATGCTCCCTGGCTCTCCAAAGAGACTAGGTCCCTTATGAAACAAAGCAATCATGCTTGGAAAACCTGAACTAAAACTAAACAACCACCTTTTCTTCAAAAATACAGGCAACTGAGGAACCTTGCATAAAGCATACAACTAATGGCAAAAAGTTATACGATAGCTCTGCTCAGCTTAACAACAAATCCAATCCTCGAAAATTTTGGTCAACTCTTAACAACATCCTCTATCCTGGAAAGCCCTCTAATCCCTCCCCATACCCTAACTCTTCCTCTCAGGAAACAGCTACCCTCCTGAATAAACTCTTTATCTCTTCCATCCAAAATCTGGTAACCTCTAAGCCAAACTCTACTTCGACACCCACATCTCCAAGTCCCACTAACACAACTTTGTTTTCTTTTGAGCCAGTTGCCATAACTTACATCAAATCTCTACTACTCAAGCTAAAACCTTGCTCTCCTTCCACTAACAGTCTATCTCCTACATTCCTCAAACTTGCTGCTGACTCAATTGCCTATCCTGTATTTATACTAATTAATCGATCTATTCTGGAATCAACTGTCCCCACCCTTTGGAAATCTTTCTTCACTATTCCTCTTCATAAAGGTGGAAACTCCACTGATCCCTCAAACTACTGACCCATTGCCATTCTGCCCCCCCTTCTCCAAGATATTAGAAAAATGTATTCACTCACAGATTCTCAATCACCTCCTCACACACCACTTACTTACCCCTACCCAACATGGATTTCGTCCTCACCACAGCACCACCACTGCCCTCCTCTCCTTCACTCATATCATTGCAGAGGTCCTAGACAACAATAAACTAATTTCCTGTCTCTTCCTAGATCTCTCCAAAGCCTTCAATACTATCTCACATCCTCTACTACTATCCAAACTCACAAATCTCCACCTATCCCCCTCCACATTTGCCTTGATTAATAGTTACCTATCTGGCAGGGGACAATCTGTCAAATGGCTCTAATCCTTCTCACCTTTCCTTCCCATCTCCACTGGTGTTCTCCAAGGCTCCATCTTGGGACCCTTTTTGTTTAACATCTTCACCAATGATCTTTATACCTCATGCAAAGAATCCTTCCTTATTCAATATGCCGAGGACTCCACACTTATATCCATCTCAAATAACATTCCTGAACTACACTCCCTGACCCAACAGGCCCTACTATCCACCGAACAATGGCTCTCTCACAACCTATTGATCCTAAATCCCAAAAAGATCAAACTACTACTTTTCCTTCCCCGGTCTCTTTCTCATCACAAAACCTCCTTTTTTATAACATCTTCTAACAATACAAACATCCAACCTGACACCCACACAAAACTCCTAGGGGTCATTATCGATGACAAACTACACATACTCCAATATATTAAAAAAAAAAAAAAAAAAAAACAGAAGCTAGGTCTGCTATATCGGAACAAAAAATTCCTAACCCCTGAATCTAGACTTACCCTGGGCCAGGCACTCCTCCTCCCCTCCCTCTTATACGCCACCCCAATTCTTACCAATATCCAGGCCTCCACTCTAAACAAACTGCAACAGACTTAACATAAAATAGTCAGATTCATTACTAACTCCCCATACAACTCACACCACTGCATTTCTTTAAACTCTCTTCAATGGCTTGAACTTTCCCAGTTTCTGCTATCTTATCAATTTCATATGCTACACTCTATTCTTTATAAACTCTCTTTCTGTCCATCTCTATCTTCCTTAGTCTCCATCTACATCCCATCCCGGACCCTCCATACTTCTAACCAACAATTACTTGATATCTACCACCCAAAAAGGTCAGTAGGCAAACTACTCTACAAACACTCCCTTGCCCATGCTTGGAACAAACTTCCCCTTGACTTACGTTCAATTTCCCACACCTCACACTTTAAAAACTAAAAGCTTATTTTCTCAATTCCAGTCTATTATGCATTTGCACAATTTTATATAAACAAAAAATGTTTATTGCTGACCTATTGAACTATATCAATGTAAAATTGTTTCTTAGCTTCTTTTTAATGCAACTTTAACTTCATGCATGTAACCCAACATACGTGAATCGTTTTGCTATAACTGCTATTATATCAATATTGTTTAAAATTGTACTTGTTTTAAAATGTATTACTGGAGCTTTTCTCCTCAGGTCTCCACTGAAAATGGGCCACAAGCCCAGTTGGACAAACTCGGTTAACAAATGTCAATAAATAAATAAATAAAATAAATAATTTGGTAGAAATCTATCATAACCCCATTGCATAAAGGTGGAAATACTAACAATTTGACCAGCTATCAATGCATTGCCATTCTCTCGCCATTATTTAAAAAAATTGGAAAAGTGTATACATAACCAACTATTAAAAACACCTCACCAACAGTAATCTTTTAGCCCATACCCACATGGTTTCAACCCTGCACTCAGTACTTTTATAGCCTTACTTACTTTCCCCGATACTCTGAACAAAGCTCTGGACTTTGATCTACTGTTTTCAGTAATTTTATTAGAGCTATCCAAAACTTTTGATAGTGTATCACATACCAACCTAATCCAACAACTAGTAACATTAGGATGTACTGAACATACCATTACATGGCACACTAGCTACCTGAACAATAGACAACAATCTGTCAGATGGCAAAACAATCAATCTAGTTATCTAGTTAATAAAATAGGAGTCCCCCAGGGCTCCATTCTTGGACCTTTACTTTTTAATGTATTTATAAATAAGCTCCATACTGTCTCTCTACATAACTCACTCATTCAGTATGCTGACAATTTTACCATCATATCCTCAGCCAACAACTTCCCTGATCTTCTCAAAATAGCACAAAACACCCTCTTTAACATAGAAACATGGTTAAACAAAGCTCAACTACTACTAAATCCCAACAAATCTAAACTACTACTACTATTCTCATATAAACCACCCCCACAGGACTTTAAAGTATAATCCCTAAATAATACTGAAATTGAAGTTGTGAAAACAGCTAAACTTCTGGGCATTACTATAGATGACAAACTATCATTCGAACAACACAGTCTTAACACAATCAAAAAAAGACATTCAAAACTAGGTAAACTATATAGGCATAAATGCTATATGAATAAATCTACAAAAATATAACTTGCAATTTCCCTCACTCCTCTATGGCTCCCCAGCTATACCAACCTCCATACATCCTTAAGCAATAAACTACGATCACATTATTACAAAATTGCAAAATTTGCTTCTGGGCTACAAAACTGCACTTAATACTGTCACACCATTAATGAATTAAAATGGTTTGAATTCCCTCACTACCTTCTATACACTCATTTAAACTTGTTGTTGTCTTTCGGCTTTTCCCGGTTGGGGGTTGACACAGTGGAACTCTGGTCAGCTAATGATTGGCAGTAGATTTTCGCGAACGCTGAGGTGCCAGCTCGATGTGCAACTTTCAACGAAGGCACGCCCATTTACGCATGTCTTTCGAACGCCCACCCAACCACGGGGAGAACATGCAGACTCCACACAGAAGGCACTCCCCGCATTCCAGCCGAGAATCGAACGGGAGAACCTCTTGCTGTGAGGCACCAATGCTACCGCTGCACCCCCACAGAATCTATACACATTTAAACTCTTGCCCATAAACTAATAAACAATGCAAATAACTACCCATCACTCCATTCTATTTTACAGCCCGAAATCTTCACTCTACTAACAAACACCTTGTTACCGTATATAAACCCAACAAGAGAGCTGGGCAAAGTTTATTCTCGCACTGCATAGCAAAGCTATGGAATGCTCTACCCCTCCATCACACAACTTGAGTCTATAAAAACCTTCAAAATCACCCTAAAAAAATAATTTCCTTGACAATCATCTGTCCATGTGTTCAGAACCAGACCACCGTAAACCAACACCAATGACTTTACTGACTAGAATACCCTTTTTAATCTAGCTAAATAGGCAAAATGCCTAACCTCTTTGATACTGTACATAATATAATGTGACTCATGATTGTATAAATTGAAAATCCACAACAATTTATCCATTTAAATACTGTATGATTTCCACTGTCATCTATCCATACTGCATAATGACATTGTACACTGTACATTACTAATATCTAAGAAGTATTAATATTACTAATCTCTAAGAAGTGTTACTTACCCCTGTACTGTGTCTTACTGCTGTAAATCTTATCCTGTTGTATAATAATTTTGTATAGTTGACTTTTGTAATAACTTTGAATTGTTATTGGAGCTTTTCTCCCTGGACCCCCACTGAAATTTTTTTTTGACCCAGTGGACTTTCCTGGTCAATAAATATTAATAAATAAATAAACAAGTCTGCATTTTTGATGTTATACTCAGTTAGTCCAATGAATAGTCAGCTGGTGCAAGGGAACTAAGGAAAGATATTTGTCTTTCCCTTTAACTGATACACCAGGAAGCATGTATACAATGAAGTGATACTTAATATACTATATTAGACTTTATAACATACTTATACTTATATAACTTACTAAAGGTTTTCTTCCTCATAAGAAGCAATCAGATGCGAAAGCCTAAAAAAATACTATTAAAAAAGACAGTTCTCCTGCTTTTAAGTACAGCAGTGACACAGAGGCAATATCACAAAATTCACAATGAAGTCAGCTGGAATAGTTCAGAAAAGAAAATAAAAAAAAAAAAAAGAAAACATTGCATTAACTTTTTTAATGTTCTGTAATACAATCACTTCCAGTTATATATTGAACTAATGACCGCATTACAGAACATTAAAAAAATAAATGCACAATTAATAGTTATGGAGTACGGCAATAGATTATCTTTGGTTAATAGAAGCATATAAGCAAGAGGAATAAAGAATAGCAACCACATACCTTAAAGAAAAATAAAATAAAATTCCATGTGAGCACTTTATAATCCCACAGCAAAATAGATGCATGCAGCAACTAATGAGAGAAAAATATCTCCCTCAATTGCACATCCTGTTTTACTGCATACAGAGGAAGGGTTGAAAGGCTTTGCCGTATACATAATTTAAAGAGGTGTTTCTAGGGTGAAAGGACTAGAGGGGGCAATATCTGGGTGGTACTTCAGTAGCAGCGTAGGGAAAAACAAGTGGCATTATAAATGAAGCATTGCAGCATCCATACATTCTCAACAGCACTGCAAGCTAGTTACAGTTGGAAGATGTCTGGCAGTACCAGAAACCCTTATAGGAGGGTTGAAGAAAATAGTAAAAATTACTATTTTCACAAACAGTAGGAATATTCTACAGTAGTAAAATCAAAGAATAGGGAGAAACACCTGTACAAAAAAGAGGAGACAAGTTTAGAAGCACACATTGGTCCTTCAAATACCTATAAGCTTGATAAGCCTAATCTGTAATGTTACGAAGAGGAACTTTATGGAAATAATAAATAGGAATGTAGGTTCATAGATTAGTACTAAGCTAACTGCCCTTGTGAGCCATTTTAAGCTTAGCCAATTATCTCTTGTGAGACATACAGACACTTGACCCAACCTAGTTCAGAGTCGCATCCTGCTTACTTAACCTGGTAGACTTCTTCAAAAAGGTCACTGAGGCACTGCATGAGGGCAAATGAGTACACACTAAATATCTTGACTTTGAAAAGATGTTCACCACCATCCCACACTCAAACATCATAGATAAACTCTTCCTGTGTGACTTGTTTAATAGCAAGATGATTCAATACCTCCTACAAAAGACCTGCCACTTATGGAGTGTCCTGGTGTTCAGTCCCTGAGCTACTTCTCTTTGGCAATTATTTCTCAGGAGGTGAAAGCTGGTGTTAAGGGTTTGTGGCTGATCAAGTCTGCAGATGACTTCAAACTTAAGCCACCAAAAATTCCCCAGAGTATACAAGGATCCTTAAAGAGGGCTTGTCCAAAACAAACAGTAGGTGTCAAAACCAGAGATTAAAATGAAATGTCAAGAAATGCATAACTGTATCCTTTGACAAGCATGACTCCCATGTTGACAATGAACTCTCCTTTGATCAGCTCAAATCTGCTATTGTAAGGAAGTGCTTTTTCATCGCAAACCTTATATTTATAGGTATGGCATCCAAATCCAGGGCTGTTCCTGTTCCACTGTACTCAGTTGCTGAGTATAATGCTCTTTTCTCCTCACCTGGATCAACCACACTGCTTCCTCAGCTACAAAATCAGGGGCCTAAATCATAAAAGCTATGCAGACCATCTCAAAGCCTTATCTTTTTTCTCAGTATCATACACACACTAATGACAGGGACAACTTCTGCTTACCATCTAATGCCTCAGCAAACTGTTCTGTTGGACCTAATATACATTCACCAGTCCACTGGTATCAGAAACACCTGCTCACATGGACAGGAAAGGGGGAACTTGTAATTGCCCTAACACATACTTGTTTGGCCCGTTATTGAGATTTATACTGAAAAATATAATGGCTAATAAGTGCTATGGGAATGCAGGGGGTAGTCTTCTTAAGATCTTCACAGATCAGTGGTGTAGTAAGTACCTATGAACCTAGTATAATTATGGTATCTAGGCCAAGACAGAAGTAAATGGTGGTTAGTTATGGTACTTGGACCAAAGCAGAAGTAAATAGTGGTTAATGTGAAATAATTTTGTAGAAGGTTAAACCTTAGAGGATTGTTGCCTATTGCAAGACTGTGTTCTTAATTTGTGTGTGTATGTGTGTGCATGCGCACACATGCTGTACTTAAAGAAGAAATGAGTGTACTTACAGCTACTATTTATGATTCAGCAGATGCTAGTTCTAGCTTCTTTAGACTTCGGGCACTTCTTATGACATGAATGTTATAGAAGTAGTAGAAATAAGACTACTGAAAAAAAACTAGGCATGAAAACAATCAGTGCTAGCTGCTCCTGTGCTACATGTATTAAAGTCTGACACAGCTATGAGGTTTTGTCCAGATTATAAATTAGCTGTTAACCAAATAACATATTTGGAACAGTACCCTATAACTCGTGTAAGGCCATTTTGCATTGCTTGTAGAAGGCAATACACTTTCAAAATTAGATGCAAGGCATTCTTATTAATAAATTAATTTAGAGGATAGGTGTGAGAAATACTTCACTGTTCATATTCATACATAAACATTTATAAACAAAACAAAACAATCATTTGATTTTTCCTTTGCAGTGTTGACAGTAGCTTATATATTTCAGAGGATAATACAAGTCTGTTACAATATGCACCATGTAATATCTTGGATCAAGGAGCTATATCATAAGACAATTTACAAAACCTAGAGGAACTGTTAAGACTATAGAATGGAAGCTTGCTTTTAAAATACTGTATTTATTTTGCATCTAAAGCACAGTATTTAGGCCATAAAATAGTCAAGAATTGTATGCATACTGTACAATCCAAGGTGAAATCATTCTGCAGATTAAATCTACTCCATTTTTTGTTGAAATGATTTGGGTTTACTAAAGTAATAGAACAGGTTTTTGCCACATTTAGAAACCTTGTTAAGCCATTTGCATCATGGTTAAATGCAATCCTGGGCAGGGTAAGCCCCCCACTGCCACCCGTTAGCTATTTTTCCACTGTTCAAGCCTCTCAGTGTGCATACTGTTTATGCTTTACTCCTGAAATTACTACATATATTTAGATTTAATTTAAAACTTTTATTTAAAACTTTATAGCACAAACACTGATAGACATGCTAATCAAAGCAATACAGTCTTGCAATGACAACTGACTTAGCATTAAAACTCCTCTGCCCTTGAAGCTCACATTCACTGAAACAGCATTGAAACCACATTCAAAGAAATGCATCTGAACAGTTGTGGATAAAGTTTACCTTTGAGCGGTTTTCAAATCAGAGGCCCCTTGCACACATTTTAGAGCCATACGAAAGTTCTTTGATTCACCTTCCTTATTGTATTAATCTATATTTCTAGTGTAATACCGCAGTCCTTGTTAGAGCATGTTTTAAATGTATAGTTTTGAACATTTTTCCACTAAGCAATGAACAGAAACATATGAACCAGTAATAACAAAACTGCCCCATTCAGAACATTTCAACCATAAAAGGCTACTCAAACTTCTGTCATTCCCCATCATCAATTTCAGTCAATATGCACAATCTCTGCAGAAGTAAAAGTAATCTGAATAATTCTACACTAAAGAGATCTGTAACTAATTAAGAGTTTACTGCTAGCAAACAGCTTTATATGTCAGTGGTTCACCTTCAAATTCAATGCCTGCGGTCCTTGAAGAATAAATTGCATTAAAAATGATAAGTTGGTAATATTGCAATAGGGAATGGATGGCAAACTGATAATAGGTTCATAGTTACTAGGTATCTCATCCAAAGGACAGCATATTCAGAACTACAGCACCCTATCCCACTTAAAGTACAACACAGTATCAGCAATCCATCTTTATGCTGTGGGAGTAGAACCCATAGCCTTATGCATTAAAAGCAAGCATGCTACCTGTTGTGCTACTAATAATGCTTTTCAGTTCTATTGCACAATAGTGATACCATTTGCTAAACAAAACAGTTGCACATTATAAAAAGACAGCACGAGCAGCAATACATTTCTTTTTTCTTGATGCTCACAATTCCTTGAAAATGCACCTGAAACTCAGTTCCTTGAAAATGCAGTTTGGTAGTTGAGGTACAGAATTCAAGCTCATTTCCTGTAACTAAGGTACAGAGTTTGAGCCTGAGCAAATTACTAACCATCTGCTATCCCTAACGAGAATTTCACACACACACACACACACACACACACACACACACACACACACACACACACACACACACACACACACCAGTTTTCTAGAAAGGGATATAAATTGTAATGATCCATTACCAAAACCTTCTTCCTCATTCACAGTATTGCTTTCACCAGGTAGACTTCTCTGGTAAACCAAAAGACAAAAATCACTTGTATCCCTAAAATAAGGAAGCCTTTAAATATCTAAATAGTAGCATTTAAATGTCAGTTTATTTTCACTAGGTGGATACTAAACACTGAGCAGCACACCATATTCAATTTACATACTCTTAGCTAACCGATAAATTAATAGCCACGAGCATTTAAAATTGAACAGTGATACTCTTTGTTTGAAATAAATAAAACATTTTGCCAGAAAAGTAAATAAGCAAGTAGGGATAATCTCAAACAAGACACATTTTTAACAGACAGATGGCATACAGCAAACTCTATCATCTAGTAAAAACACTAGCGACTTCATGTAGCCCAACAAAGACTAAAGATTGAAAAGGTTCACTAGCAGAATGGTATCCAGGAATAAAAACAGTGCAAATTAAAAACAAATCAAGGCTTTATTCAATAAGTTAAGCACTTTTATCTTTGTAGTCAGAGACTTCTTCAGAAAAAAAGCAGCCATTTGAATTCATGCTTTTATAGCCTAATTGGACATTACATGACTAATCTCCAATAAAACCATGTATTTCACCATTTACTTATTTTTAAGTTTTGATAAAAACTTTATTTCACATTTAAACAATTCAACCCATGATACATAATAAATACAATACGTTTATACTTATTAGGATATCTTCACCTTAATAAGAATATATCAAACAAAATACATTTTGACAAAACGTTAAAAATCAATTTGTATTATGAAAAGGTTTTTCCTTTGTTATAATCCATGTTCTTTTTTGTTATTAAAAACACTGTACATATATAATTTATTAACACAGAAAGCAGAAATACAGCAGTGAACGCAAAATAAATAGCCTCATACTATTAAAAAAGGAGTTTCAGTGTTCCAAACACTTTTTACCCATTCTTAAAATATCCAAATCTGTAGGGCTCTTTGTCTTAACACTGGTTTCAAGTTAATGTGCTCATTTAACCCTGGTAGGGTAGCCATGTTTAATCTAAGTGGCCAGTAAAATTCTTTGAGGGCAAGGTCATTTTCCCATCATCCTCTAACTGGATTTTTCTTAACTATCTCTATAATTCACAAACTTAAATTTCCCACTAGAATTACAATAGGTAGTGTGCTTGTAAAGGGCATTGTTGAATTTTTTATGTTGAATTGCAACAAATGTTCATATATATGTTTCCTAAAATATCTTTCTGTTTTCCCTTGTGAACATCCCGAACACACGGTGATGTACACTAAACCCCTACTTCCACAATTACTGTTAGCTAATTTAACTAGTTGTGGGGGTTGACTTACAATCACTTCCACCCCCTCCAAGATGTAAGTACAATATTTTTACATGCTCTACATTATTGTGTTCCCTTTACATTGGGGTTTTCAAATATAGGATGTTCCAACCAGAACTTTAGGCTGTACTCCGTCTTATAAACAGAACAAGGCTTTTCACCAACCATACCAAGTAGTTCCAAGTTAGTTTTGAACATAACTCTATCATCTAGTTTACTCCCTAACAAATGTTACCTAAATATATTCTGTGATATTCTTATTTATTTGATATATATGTCGCTTGGTTTAAAGATCAAAACAGAATCTTCAGAGATCTTTCAGACACCTTTCTTTGTACATACGCCAGCAGTAAAGACCAGTAACTCCCTAGATAATGACATATCTCTCTTTTTATATGAATCCTTAGCAGGATTTCCTGATGGCTTCATTTCTAAATTTTGAAAGATGCTTTCTTGTTTCCACAATCACATAGCTCTTGGGGAAAGTCCAAAATAAGGTAACATCCTTTAACCTTGAATAAGATTTTTCACAGGGTATTAGGCTTCATGTATTGCAGATGTCAGCACAAAAGTATTAAAGTAGAATTCATAGCCCACTGCATGTCAGCTTAATTTGCACTGCTCAGATAAGCCAAACTGCGATGCTCAGCAGCAATATGATTCAGATTCATGCATATGCTGTATGGTACTGAATCACTTTAGGGACTAATTTATATGTTTAACAAGTACTTACATAACCAGTTTAAGCAACTGTTTGTGTGAACTTCCTACTAACCTTTATAAACCCATAGCACAAGCATCCACACGTAGACTTACACAGTCACACACACACACACACACAAACACACACACACACAATCATGAATAGCCAGAAATTTACATTTTGTCATCATAACCTTGTGTTGTCCCCCAACACTACATATTAAAAAGTACTTCAGATACTGCTTCGTAAGGTACTTATCTATAACTCTCAGCTATTGCCTCAGTGACTTGTACAGTTGTTTTATAAGTAAGTATATCTCTGTGTAACCTATATATATATATATATATATATATATATATATATATATATATATATATATATATATATATATATACATGTTTCAGGTATTAGGCAATTATAACCTTCTTTGGCTTCTGTAAGCCATAGTATTTCAAAATGTGGCTCAGAAAAAAAATGTATTCAGTTGTATATGTTGTTATATTTATTTTATTTTACATTTGTTGACTGGGATAATCCGATTGGATGTATGCTCATTTTCAGCGGAGGCCCAGGGAGAAAAGCTCCACATTAAGACAATTTACAAGACAGAAATCTTGACCATATACAATACAGATAATGTCAGACAGGTAAAACATTTCAAATACAGGAACATTTATATAGTACTGTTACAGTAACAACAACAACAGTAACATACTCGACGAAATAAGTTAAAAATGTTGAGTAAAAGGATTAATAAAACATTTTTTTTTTTTTGAGGGTAGCATTGTTTATAAAGTTTACCAAACATTAGGAGTCGAGCTACTACAGTAGGAATTGAGAGAATATCAGAGCACCTAAAATAGCATGTTAAAGATAGATAATAAAGAATGGTCCTGCTAGGGGGGATATATAACTAACTCTACCCTTTCACACAAACATACAGACACATACATGCACATATGCAGACAATCACAAATTTTGTTCTAGTACACTATTCAACCACAACCCTACCCATCCACTAACAACCACTTTGGGTAGTAGACATCACACACATACACAAACACACAGACAGAAAGACAAACTGTAGAAAGCACTGCTTGCAGTGGTAAAGCAGTTTTACACCCCACCACATACCAGTGCTACGAAACTAGCACCCACCCCACAAACATGCACAATCAACTATTAGTAAAGCAGCCTACCACACACACACACACACACACACACACACACACACACACACACACACACACACACGCACACACACACAAACACAATGGGCCAGATTCAGGAAGGCTTACACGGAGTTCAAGAGTAGTGTAAGCCTCCGTATAAGCCTCCCAATTCAGGTACAGCCCAAACCTCCATGTAAGAGACAGCTAACACGTCTCTTACACGGACTGGGCGTGGAAATGCTCAATACCTCACTTGCAGCTCAAAGATATGCAAATGAGGTATTTGAGCGATCCACGAAGCTGAAACCAGTCCGTGTAACGGATGTGTTAGCTGCAGAAATGTACTCAGCTGACAACTGAGTACATTTCTGCAAAATCAAAAATGGAGCTATGTCACCTCCAAATAAAGGGTGCGTATGTTTCATTAAGCATGCTAATGGCCAAATATGTGGCCATTGGCATGAAAAAGTGTTGCAAAAATATGTTATATAACTTTTTTTTTTGTGGGATTATGATGTGTAACTGCAGCGCACACCCGCGCAAACGGGGTGCGCTACCTAAACTGAAAACCGAAGCTTATAAGCCCACAATTGTGGGATTTATGTGTTACATGGAATGTCAATGGAGGGACTTGCAGACCAAAAACAATATGGCCTCCGTTTAGTGGTTGTCAAGGGGGGGAAGCTCCGTGTAAGATATGTAACTAAGCATTACTAGGCAATCCTATGTAAATGAGGGTTACAATACTGAATCACACTGCCACATAGGTAATGAGCACTTTCTGAGTAGTGTAAGAGTTAGAGAAGGGGGAGGAACAGAGTAAGAGGTAGGTGGCATCACGGGGGGGAAGGATAGAAACAAATGTACCAGATTGGAGGGCAATGTAAGGTGACAGATGACAGACAGACATCAGGGAGGGAGGTGTGTCCCAACAGAACACTAGGAAAGTCAAGAAATTGAGGGTATACGCTATCCCTACACTCAAAGTTTCTTGATATATGTGCATGCGCGCGTGTGCGCGCATGTAAGACAGGTGGGAGCATGTTGCAAACCATTTACAATGGTTTGCGTGGGCGTGCACGTGTGTAAAATCAGTGTGCGTGCATTTTAACATGAATCAGCCAAGCCCACACCGTGTAAGGATGTGTGCACGCGTGTAAGCCACTGTGAGCGTGCTTACACTGGTGTGCACATTGCTCCCCCTGAGGAAACAGAGAGGAAAAAGGAAACAACCAGATTACTAGGAAACTGTCGGAATACTGCTGGAGTTAATTGGTGATAACAATTGGAAGCAGGCAATTACACAGGCAGACTAGAAGCCCAACCCAGCACTTAAAACACTGCAAACAGCAGTGCAGGGTGTTTCTCACAAGAGATACTGCAAGAAAGTAAGCTATAAGAATTGAAAACTGAAAAAAGCTGAACTCAGAGCAGAAATGCTAGGGGCTGCCATAGCTGTTATAATCAGGCATAGGCGAATTGCTGAGGGTGGTGACAATGCAGATGCTGACAGACAACCCAGAGTGAGGAGAAGGAGAAGAGTATACAGGCCCAGGGTCACCTACCATGGGTTACATGAGCTGGAGATAGTAGAGCGCTACAGAGTGGACAGAGACCTTCTGCAGCAGATTGTTGAGCTGTGCAGGCCACATCTCACACACAGAACCAACAGAGGGGAACCCATCCCAGTGGAAACCAAGGTATGTGTTGACCTAAGAATACTAGCAACAGGTACCTTCCAGAGACCAACTGGTGATATGATGGGGATATCACAGGCATCAGCCTCCAGGGTACTGCACCAGCTCCTGGATGCCATGTCAGCACATGTCAGTGATCATATATATGTCCCTAATGATCGTGAGGTTGTGGCCAGCAATATGCGTCTCTTCCAGCAAATAGCGGGATACCCTGAGGTGCTGGGTGCAATAGACTGCACGCACATATGCATCAAAGCACCAGCTGGTGAGCGGGGTAGAGCCTACATTAACTGCAAGGGATACCCCTCCATCAACTGCCAGGTCGTGTGTGATGCCCAGGGCATAATAATGAATGTGTGTGCTGGCTGCCCTGGGAGCTACCACGATTCCCACATCTGGCATCTGACGCAGCTGTACCAATCATTTGCCAGTGGGGACTTCCCACACGGACACCTAGTGGGGGATGCAGGTTATGCACTTGAGCCGTGGCTGATGATACCCATCAGAAATGCACACACACCTGAACAGGAACGCCATAATGAGGCACACGCACAAACACGTAATGTCATAGAGCGTGTGTTTGGGCTGCTCAAGTCATGGTTCCAGTGTCTGGACACATCTGGTGGAGCCTTGCAGTACACACCAACTACATGTACCCAAATGGTCATGATATGTGCTATGCTACATAATATGATCCTGCGGAAACAGCTGCAGCAGGACCAGCACAGGGCTGGGCCTAACATCCCCCCACCATTGCCAAGGCCACCACAGGCAGAGGGTGACTCGGAGGAGGAACAACCTGACCTTGTCCCAGTAGGCAGAAGGAGGCATGCCCAGTATGCCCTGGCCTTGGCAAAGAGGCAACGCATAGCACATACACTTGGTCAGTAGGAACACTGGGACTGATACCGCTCTGACTCACTCATATAGTAACAGGGATGCCTAACATGACACAACCTGCTTCCAAACATGTACAGGGAGTGTAGTATGTGCATCCGACAGAGGCAGCCCTGCAGTACCACCTGAGGCATGAATGCCATGTGTTAAGTAATGTAATACCATGTACCATATGCACACCTGAGGACCCGACTAACATCCACCCTCACCAATCATAAACCACAAAAAACACAAACCTACCTCATAGGTACCATAAGGGATAGGAACCTAGATGTAATGCTACCCAATGCCAGAAGTATAAATGCGTGCAGTGTAAACGCACACAGTATAGAGAATGTAGATATCAGTGCTGTAATAGAAAACAGGGTCAAAGCCCACATCAGCACCCTGACACTACCAGGTCACACCTCATACAGTGATGTACATGTGCAAAAACATGGAACAAGCTACAAAATGAGGGTGACTAGCAATAAATGGCATGGATAACCACACACCCATGTTGGTACCACAACAAGAAGCAACATGGATTAGCCATGGTCAAATACCAATGGCTAAAACTGACTACTACTATATAGCTTGCTGCAGACCACTGTCCTAATAGCAGGAACTGCCCCAGGCCTACTCTGGCAACGTGAGTGTCAAACGAAATATTACTGTCAACCCGGTGCCCAGGTCCCTGATAACCTCTTCTGTGCTTAGAGGATTGCCACCTAGATGGGAACTAGGGGTAACCCTGTTGTTCCCGAAGGGTATGACTATGCATTGTTTAGCGTTTAACGTAAGGCCATGGCTCTGGCACCAGTTATCCGTGTCTATGAGACCCTTCTGAAGGATGTCTGTGTCAGATGGGTTTCCAACTATGGTTCCCAGTTTGCAGTCATCTTCAAACTTTGTCAGCCATAATCCTCCTGTGTTTGCTTGTAATTCTGAAAAGTAGATGCTGAACAAAAGTGGGCCCAGGACTGAGCCCTGTGGGACACCACTTGTGACAGTTTTGGAGTGTGACATGGCACCAGCAACTTTGACCCTGTGTGTTCTGTCACTTAAAACAAACAACGTTCTCAGTAGAAAAAACACTTTAATGTGAAGAGCAAAGCTTTCGGATAAAATCCTTTATCAATACTGAAAATACAAATGCAAATGCAGAGTATATATAGGTCTAAAAAAGTCATATGACCGGCAGCCAAGAAGTCACATGACCCAATCATTAAAACAAAACATGTAGAAATAAATAAATATGCAAAGCTAAAAAATGCAACAGCATAATGCATACATGAAAACAAAAACGATTTGTGGACGACTGTTTTTTGATTTGGGGGGGCACGTTACAGGATTTGAATGATTTTATGCTGTACATCAATTCAATCTCATCTTTTTTGAAGTTCAAAATGTGTTCATCTGAAACTACTATTATTTTTTTAGATATCAACTTGAGTCTTAATGGTGGTACACTTAGAACAAGCCTCCATAGAAAGGAAGTCTGTGCAGGAAGGTACACTCATGCAAGTAGTATGCATGCGCCACATGTCTTTAGAGGTACTGTCAGGTCTCAATTTTATAGAGCCAGTAGGTTTAACACGGAAGATCTCAGCTTCTCCGAACAGTTGAATGAGATGATAGCTGATTTCACTAATAGTGGTTATGATGCTACCATCTTAAATAATGAAAAACTAAATGTGTTAGAGGGAAGGAAGTCGAGGGTGGCCCCTGTTATGTTAAATGACGCCATAGAAACACAAGCTGTTGGCTTGCCCAATGTGTCCATCCAGAATGAGATGAAAGTAAGATACGTTACTTCGTTCAGTACAAAAACACCATGTATTAAACGTATTATCCATAAGAATTGGTTAATCTTGATGGCATCTGAAGAGTTAAAAGCAATGCTGGGCAATGTCCCATTTTTTGCACATCGTAACATGAGAGCCCTCAAGAGTGTCCTCTGTTACAAAGATTTTCCTACAAATATCACAACACATCCATCCAGCACTATGGGCACACGAAAATGTTATAATTGCTCGTGCTGTGATGACATTAATGATAAACATTTAGGTATCTTTGAACACCCAGTCAGTAAGAGGCTGTTTAGGTTCAATGTAACTGCTACTTGTGTTACCACCCACGTGGTTTACCTTGCTACCTGTGTATTATGCAACTCTTTCTATGTGGGTAAAACCACGCGTAAACTTAAAGATAGGATCACAGAACACAAGTCTGAAATCCGAAGATGTGTGGACACTAATGCTTTATATAAACACAGGCTATGTTTTGGTGAACAGCATGTATTTAAATTTAAAGCTATAGACCATGTTTCACCCTCACCCAGAGGTGGTGATATCAATAACAAATTAGAAATTAAAGAATACAACTGGATAATTAGATTGATGGGTGACTCACCCCCTGGTTTGAATAGTACTGTCAGCCTTAAACCTATTTTGGTTTGAATGAGTAGATCCAGACTATGATATTTTCTCTTTATGTATATGATTGTACATGTGATTTTTAGGTTAAAACTTTGCTTTTTTTAAAAATATACATTCTTCCTTTTTTAAATGTTTTTTGTTTTCATGTATGCATTATGCTGTTGCATTTTTTAGCTTTGCATATTTATTTATTTCTACATGTTTTGTTTTAATGATTGGGTCATGTGACTTCTTGGCTGCTGGTCATATGACTTTTTTAGACCTATATATACTCTGCATTTGCATTTGTATTTTCAGTATTGATAAAGGATTTTATCCGAAAGATTTGCTCTTCACATTAAAGTGTTTTTTCTACTGAGAACGTTGTTTGTTTTGCTGGACCTCTTGGCATTTGTGTTTGGACATTTTGTTCTGTCACTTAGCCAGTTTGCAACCCATCCTGTGATGTATGGGTTCACATTTAAGCTGGTGATGTTTTCAATGATACCCGAGTGGGGTATTGTGTCGAAAGCCTTTGCCAGGTCAAGGTAGGCTGTGTGGACTGCCTTGCCCTCGTCAATGGCCTTGGTGACTGTCTTGAAAAAGTCAACCAAGTTTAAAAGGCATGATCTGCCCTTGACAATGCCAAACTGGGTTGGATCCAACGTCTGCAAGTCCCCTATGTCTTCATTTATGATTCCCATTATGATCCTCTCCATAGCTTAGCAGACCAGGCTTGTCAAGCTGATGGGATGGTAGTTTCCGGGGTTGGTGGAGGTACCTCCTTTGTGAAGTGGGTCCACCATTGCTGTATGCCACACCTTGGGCACATATCCTGAGGTGAGGCTAAGATTAAACAGCTGCCCTAACTGCGGGTTTAATTCCTCATTGAGTTCATGGAGCACACAACTGGGGACACCATCTGGTCCCATGGATAAAGTGTTTTTCGCCTTGGATAGAGCAGTTCTCACCCCAGCATTTGAGATGTTTGGGGGGCTACAATCCTCTGGTATAGATATCCCTCCAGTTGGGGGGGGGAGAAATCTGCACTGAACCTGTCAGCCAGTATGTTGGCAATGTCTGTAGGTTCAGTGATATTTACAACATTTCGAACTAATTCTGAGCATATCTGGGAGTTCCCTCCCAGGTGTCAAACATAGGTAAAAAAGGCCTCATGATTGTCCCTTGAGTCCTGAGCGGGTTTACTCTCAAAATTTGCCTTGGATGATTTTATGGGGGAACTCCGTGTTTTACTCATAATGAGCAGGGGTGTCTTCCCTTCTACGGATTTCGCTCTATCTTGTAGTAGCTCCTTCCTTTTGTTGTAGAGCTTGTTTATGGCTGGGGTCCACCAGACTGGATGCTTGCCTGTGGTACAAAGAGTCTTTGTTTTGTTTGGGATTGCCTGATCCATGCAGTCCTGGAGGTGCTGGTAGAAGGCATTTGTAAGTGATACAGCGGCTTGGGTAATGGTGTCCGCTGGCTTGGGGGCCTTGAAAGAGACCACACCAGTCTTTAGAAGTGTGAAGTCGGCTTTTGAGAAGGTCTTCACTGTTGTCTTTTCTATCTGGGGTGGGGGTGGGATGTGGACTCCCACTGAGATTAGTTCATGATCTGATCTCACCAATGATGGGTATACTTCTGGTGTTGAACATTGTGACCCCATGTTCATGATGATGAGTTCTAGTATGTTGTCTCCTCTTGTGGGGATGGTGACTAGTTGTTCCATGGCATTTGAGTGTATGAACTCTAGGAACCTTTGGGTTAGAGTGTTGGGGCTTGAGTAGTGATCCCAGTCTATATTTGGATCGTTGGAATCACCCAGTATGATGGTGTTTGGAGATACATTTATCCCCTCCAGTGTTTTCAGGACAGCTGTGTGAGGTACCTGAGTTTGAGAGGGTGGCATGTAACATGCTACAAACTGCAGAGCAGTCTTGCCTACGGTTACTTGCACCTGGATGGTCTCCGATGCATCATGTGTTGCCACCAACCTTGAGGTGAGGGTGTCCTTGATGAATATGGACACCCACCCTCCATTCTTGGTGTTGTCCAGATTTTGGGGCCGGAACGCATGATATGAGGTAACACCCGATAGTGCCGGGGTGCTGTCAGAAGCCGTGAACCAGGTTTCAGTCACAGCACAGACATCAATGTTCTCCATACTGAAAAGGGCGTTGAGTGTGTGCAGCTTGAGGTTGAGACTTCTGGCATTGAGCAGCATTACCCTTAGTGTTTTTCCTTTTCTGTGTTCTAGGGTGGTAGGTGTAGAATCTGATTCTTGCGTAAAAAAGGCACAATGGGGGTGGCAAGAGCATCAGCCAAAATCCGGAAGCCCAGGGGTGACAGGTGCAAGCCATCCCTTGCAAATCAGCGTGGCCTGTCCAGCATGTCATCCCAGGCAGACAGACATTGGACCCCCTTTGAATGACACCATAGTTTAAGCCAATTATTACAGCTGATCATCTTGTCTCTGTTTATGTGGCATCATACTTGGTGAAGGTAGGATACTGCTCAAGGTCAGGGTCATACCTGCCTGGCCTACATAATCAGAGAGATCCTCTATGTCTCTTTTCATGTAGTCCAGGGAGGTACATCTCAGGTCATTCACACCAGCATGGATAATGACTGAGTCAGACTTGTACTTGCAGTTGAGTGACCTGAGTGCTTGCATTATGTGGTGTATTCCAGTGCCCAATAGTCAGCTTACTGTGACCTCCTCCGTACTCGATCTGGTGAGCGGGACGTCAGTGTGTCTGACTATGGAGTCACCTATGACAAGTGTGCCTGGCATTGTGTTTGGCCTTAAAGGCTGTGACTGTTTGGCACACTGACTCTGTGGTCTATGTGTTGCATGTGCTGTGCCCTGTGGAGGCAGTTGTGTGGGTGTCTGCTGTGGTGGCCTCTGCTGTTTTGGTAGAATTCTGATCAGAGCCTCCGAGTATGTCTTTGTGTGTCTATGTGTATGATTTTAAGTTGTGATAGTGCTATGTGAGACTGGGTTTGTGGTGTGTGTGGTTACCTTCACCTTCTCTCTGGTCTTGCTAGTCCTATGTTGAGAGAGCTCAGCCTCCACTTTGGCTATATAGTTGCATCTCTGCATGTATTTGTGTTTTATGGGAGAAGGAGAGGGTTGTCAGTATACATGAGGCAATTGTAACATTGCCTCAATATTCAGGTTCACCAGCTGAGCAGGAGAGGACACTAGCAACTGATCCCTAGACATGCTGGAAGGAATAGACAAAACAATGTTGGAATACAGGGAGATATCAAGCCCCCCAAACCACATTATAGTGCTTGACTGACAATACCTACACATACACCATAGTTTCATAGTTTCATAGTTTACTACTAGGCTATCTGCCCTAGTGCATGTATAAGCCTAGCCATAGTGATGTGGCTATTGCCACCTTATAGTGGTAATAAGTGTACAGAATAGATTCCGAATATTGTGCCTCTGACTTAGTAGTGACACATTATGACCCCCTTACGTAATTGAATACCGTGACTGTGCCTCTGTCTAGTCTGTGCCTCTGTCTCACATGCAGTTGTCCAGATGTCTCTTGAAGAGAGTCAGTGAGGGACTCTGTATAACATGAACTGGGATACTCTGCTAAAGTGTGAGATGCCTCTGAGTTATGACTCTGTCCCTCCAGCATGTCCTATACATGTATGTGCTGAGGTTCAAATCTTTAGCTCTCATGGTTCTGGTGGATTTGGATTGCTTGCAGTGGAGCATGTCCACCAAATCCTGATTGGACATGGTCTTGTATGTCAGGCATAGGTCACCTGTAAGTATGCGGTATGACACGGAATAAAGCTGGATTTCCTTTATTCTGGAAGCATATGACATGTGTTGTAGACCCCTGATCTTCATGGTAAGGTACTTTTGGGGTCTCTCCAGCTGTTGCAAGTGCTGGGTGAGGTACATACCAAATGGGGCTTTGTATTCAATCATGGGCCTGATAAGGGAGAAGTATAGTGGTACAATGACCTCCTTTGATCTGGATGGAGAACCCTCCATGATAAGGTGGGCAAGATAGAAAGTCTTTCTAACCACTTTGGCAACATGGGTGTCAAACGAGATGTCACTATCTACATGTGTCCCCAGGTGTCTGATTTGTTTTCTGTGCTCAGTGGGTTGCTGTCTATGTATTGATCTGTGGGTACTTTGTTCCTCCCAAAGGGGATGACTACACATCAGTTGCATTCAGTTTCAGGCCATGAGTCCGGCACCAGCTATCTGTCTTTGTGACGGCATTCTGTAGGATGTGTGTGCCAGCTGATGTATTCACTATGGTGCCTAGGTTGCAGTCATCTGCAAACTTTGTCAGCCACAACCCTCCTATCTTTGCTTTCACATCTGAAAAGTAAATACCAAATAAGAGGGGTCCCAGGACACATCCTTGTGGGACACCACCTGTGACTGGCTTTGAATCTGACAAGGCATCTGCAATGTTGACTTTATGGGTTCTGTGTCTTAGCCATTTTGCAACCTATCCTGTGACATATGGTGTTATATTTCAGTTGTTGAGCTTGTCTATGATGCCTGAGTGGGGTATTGTGTCAAGGCCTTAGCCAAGTGCAGGTAGGCTGTGTGGACTGCGTAGCCCCATCAATGGCCCTACTGACAGTTTCATACTAGTCAACTAGGTGCAAATGGCAGGATCTGCCCTGTACAAAGCTGAACTGGGTGGGATCAAGGGTCTGTAGGTCACCAATGTCTCTGTGTAAGAGCTCCATAATGACTCTTCCCATAGTTTTGCAGACAAGGCTGGTTAAGCTTGTGTGGTGGTAGTTGCCATGGTCTGTGGAGGCATCTCCTTTGTGGAGTGGGACCACTGTTGCCGTCGCCAGTGTTCAGGTACATATCCTGTAGCAAGGCTAAGGTTAAATAGCATTTGTATATACGGGTCCAGCTCCTTCTGGAGTTCACATAGCATGCAACTGGGGATACCATCAGGTCCCATTGATGCTGTGTACTTCTCTTTGCTGAGTGCGGCTCTCACATGGACATCCAAAATGACAGTGAGGTTACATACAGCTGTGATAACTATCTTCTTTTGGGGGTGAGGGAGTGGGTAAATTGCACTGAAGCTGTCCGCCGGAATGTTGCCAATATCTGTCAGGTCACTGGAATATATGTTGTTGTGTACCAACTCTGAGCATATCTGAGGGTTCCCACCCAGGTGTCTGACATAACTGAGGAAAGCAGTGTGGTTACCTTCATTGTCTTTGGTGATTTATGTCCCCAAGTTGACCTTGCATGTCTTTATGACATAATGTAGCTTTCTACTAGTGCTAATCACAGCTGTCTTCCCTTTTGGAGATGTAGCTCTGTCTTGCATTAGTATCCCTCATCTGTTATACAGTTTGTTTATGGCTGGGGTCCGCCAGACAGGCCACTTTCCTTTGGTGGAGAGGGTCTTGTTTTTATTTGTGATTGCATGGTCCATGCTTTCTGACATCTAGCTAAGGAGAGGTCATTGTGGTTCTGCAGTTATCTTTCATCAGCATTAGAAATGACCACAACCGCCCCTGTGGGGTGTACCTCAGCAGACACATCCAGCAACTGTAAAGTCCACAACAGTACCTCACCAGGAGTATGAAAGAGCTGAAACACATGTAATGTGTCGCCTGATTAAACAGAGTGCAGCTCCACACACTGCCATGCTGGCCACCCAGACGCAAGCTGTTTATGTGGCAACATACTTGGTGAAGGTAGGATACTGCTCAAGGTCAGGGTCATACCTGCCTGGCCTACATAATCAGAGAGATCCTCTATGTCTCTTTCATGTAGTCCAGGGAGGTACATCTCAGGTCATTCACACCAGCATGGATAATGACTGAGTCAGACTTGTACTTGCAGTTGAGTGACCTGAGTGCTTGCATTATGTGGTGTATTCCAGTGCCCAATAGTCAGCTTACTGTGACCTCCTCCGTACTGATCTGGTGAGCTGGACGCCAGTGTGTCTGACTATGGAGTCACCTATGACAAGTGTGCCTGGCATTGTGTTTGGCCTTAAAGGCTGTGACTGTTTGGCACACTGACTCTGTGGTCTATGTGTTGCATGTGCTGTGCCCTGTGGAGGCAGTTGTGTGGGTGTCTGCTGTGGTGGCCTCTGCTGTTTTGGTAGAATTCTGATCAGAGCCTCCGAGTATGTCTTTGTGTGTCTATGTGTATGATTTTAAGTTGTGATAGTGCTATGTGAGACTGGGTTTGTGGTGTGTGGTTACCTTCACCTTCTCTCTGGTCTTGCTAGTCCTATGTTGAGAGAGCTCAGCCTCCACTTTGGCTATATAGTTGCATCTCTCGCATGTATTTGTGTTTTATGGGAGAAGGAGAGGGTTGTCAGTATACATGAGGCAATTGTAACATTGCCTCAATATTCCCAGGTTCACCAGCTGAGCAGGAGAGGACACTAGCAACTGATCCCTAGACATGCTGGAAGGAATAGACAAAACAATGTTGGAATACAGGGAGATATCAAGCCCCCCAAACCACATTATAGTGCTTGACTGACAATACCTACACATACACCATAGTTTCATAGTTTCATAGTTTACTACTAGGCTATCTGCCCTAGTGCATGTATAAGCCTAGCCATAGTGATGTGGCTATTGCCACCCCTTATAGTGGTAATAAGTGTACAGAATAGATTCCGAATATTGTGCCTCTGACTTAGTAGTGACACATTATGACCCCCTTACGTAATTGAATACCGTGACTGTGCCTCTGTCTAGTCTGTGCCTCTGTCTCACATGCAGTTGTCCAGATGTCTCTTGAAGAGAGTCAGTGAGGGACTCTGTATAACATGAACTGGGATACTCTGCTAAAGTGTGAGATGCCTCTGAGTTATGACTCTGTCCCTCCAGCATGTCCTATACATGTATGTGCTGAGGTTCAAATCTTTAGCTCTCATGGTTCTGGTGGATTTGGATTGCTTGCAGTGGAGCATGTCCACCAAATCCTGATTGGACATGGTCTTGTATGTCAGGCATAGGTCACCTGTAAGCATGCGGTATGACACGGAATAAAGCTGGATTTCCTTTATTCTGGAAGCATATGACATGTGTTGTAGACCCCTGATCTTCATGGTAAGGTACTTTTGGGGTCTCTCCAGCTGTTGCAAGTGCTGGGTGAGGTACATACCAAATGGGGCTTTGTATTCAATCATGGGCCTGATAAGGGAGAAGTATAGTGGTACAATGACCTCCTTTGATCTGGATGGAGAACCCTCCATGATAAGGTGGGCAAGATAGAAAGTCTTTCTAACCACTTTGGCAACATGGGTGTCAAACGAGATGTCACTATCTACATGTGTCCCCAGGTGTCTGATTTGTTTTCTGTGCTCAGTGGGTTGCTGTCTATGTATTGATCTGTGGGTACTTTGTTCCTCCCAAAGGGGATGACTACACATCAGTTGCATTCAGTTTCAGGCCATGAGTCCGGACCAGCTATCTGTCTTTGTGACGGCATTCTGTAGGATGTGTGTGCCAGCTGATGTATTCACTATGGTGCCTAGGTTGCAGTCATCTGCAAACTTTGTCAGCCACAACCCTCCTATCTTTGCTTTCACATCTGAAAAGTAAATACCAAATAAGAGGGGTCCCAGGACACATCCTTGTGGGACACCACCTGTGACTGGCTTTGAATCTGACAAGGCATCTGCAATGTTGACTTTATGGGTTCTGTGTCTTAGCCATTTTGCAACCTATCCTGTGACATATGGTGTTATATTTCAGTTGTTGAGCTTGTCTATGATGCCTGAGTGGGGTATTGTGTCAAAGGCCTTAGCCAAGTGCAGGTAGGCTGTGTGGACTGCGTAGCCCCATCAATGGCCCTACTGACAGTTTCATACTAGTCAACTAGGTGCAAATGGCAGGATCTGCCCTGTACAAAGCTGAACTGGGTGGGATCAAGGGTCTGTAGGTCACCAATGTCTCTGTGTAAGAGCTCCATAATGACTCTTCCCATAGTTTTGCAGACAAGGCTGGTTAAGCTTGTGTGGTGGTAGTTGCCATGGTCTGTGGAGGCATCTCCTTTGTGGAGTGGGACCACTGTTGCCGTACGCCAGTGTTCAGGTACATATCCTGTAGCAAGGCTAAGGTTAAATAGCATTTGTATATACGGGTCCAGCTCCTTCTGGAGTTCACATAGCATGCAACTGGGGATACCATCAGGTCCCATTGATGCTGTGTACTTCTCTTTGCTGAGTGCGGCTCTCACATGGACATCCAAAATGACAGTGAGGTTACATACAGCTGTGATAACTATCTTCTTTTGGGGGTGAGGGAGTGGGTAAATTGCACTGAAGCTGTCCACCGGAATGTTGCCAATATCTGTCAGGTCACTGGAATATATGTTGTTGTGTACCAACTCTGAGCATATCTGAGGGTTCCCACCCAGGTGTCTGACATAACTGAGGAAAGCAGTGTGGTTACCTTCATTGTCTTTGGTGATTTATGTCCCCAAGTTGACCTTGCATGTCTTTATGACATAATGTAGCTTTCTACTAGTGCTAATCACAGCTGTCTTCCCTTTTGGAGATGTAGCTCTGTCTTGCATTAGTATCCCTCATCTGTTATACAGTTTGTTTATGGCTGGGGTCCGCCAGACAGGCCACTTTCCTTTGGTGGAGAGGGTCTTGTTTTTATTTGTGATTGCATGGTCCATGCTTTCTGACATCTAGCTAAGGAGAGGTCATTGTGGTTCTGCAGTTATCTTTCATCAGCATTAGAAATGACCACAACCGCCCCTGTGGGGTGTACCTCAGCAGACACATCCAGCAACTGTAAAGTCCACAACAGTACCTCACCAGGAGTATGAAAGAGCTGAAACACATGTAATGTGTCGCCTGATTAAACAGAGTGCAGCTCCACACACTGCCATGCTGGCCACCCAGACGCAAGCTGTGCCTGATGTAGAAAGCCATGTCCAAGCTGGAATCAATGCACATGCTGCACCTTGTACAATCTGAATGGCAGGGAGCTATGCACATGAGGGACCTGAACCCCAGCACTGACATACATAGGACAAGCTGTACTGCATTATCCATAACACAGAAGCCACCCCCACGCATGAGTAAACTACCAGTACTGGTTATCCATAGAGTCACTCGTTGATTCTCCTCAACAGGAATCCTAATGAGTGGATGGGAGATGGTAGGTTTACCCTGGGTATCAATGTTATGTCACAGGTAGACAGAAGCACAGTATACTAAACAAGACATATGTCATGGCAAACTACACTTACAATGTGTTGACGGACAAACACACTCCGACTAGCATTAGAAATGGCCTAGGGCACATCGGTAGTGTTTGCCAATGTACACCCATGTTGTGGAATACACTACTGATGTTGGATGAGGCTGTTGTAAGTAGTTCACATCTGAACATAATGCAACATGGTCAGATAGGTTCATAGGTACATAGGTTTATACTAGGCTAACTTCCCTAAGGCAGGTATAAACCTAGCCCAGAGTTTGTTGGCGTACACCACCCCTTATATGGAAACAGTACTGTGCCCATTAGTTTGTCGTGCCTCTCTCCAGCAGTGACACAGTGACGATCCCCGGGGTAAACCTATGATCTCCCATCCACAGGTCAAGATACCTCTTGAACAGAGCCAGCAAGGTGCTCTGCCTCACATGGACCGGGATTGTATTCCACAGCATAGGGAGTCTCCGAGTGATAAATCCATCCCTCCAACATGTCCAACGCACATCCATGCTAAGGTGTAAGTCACTTGCACTAGTGGTTCAGGTGGATCTGCCGATTTTGAGGTGGAGCATGTCCATTAATTCCTGTTTGGACATGGCCTTGCATGTCAGGCACATGTCACCTCTAAGCAGACGGTATGTGACTGAATAGAGCGGGAGTGTCTTCAATCTGGCAGCATATGACAGATGTTGGAGTCCCTTTATCCTTTTGGTGGGGGACATTCAGGGTCTCTCCAATTGCTGCAGATGTCGGGTGAGATACATCCAGAATAGGGCATTGTACTCGATCACCAGTCTGATAAGTGAAGAGTACAGGGGAACAATGACCAACTAGATCTGGATGTGAATTCCTTCCTGATCAGGTGGGCAATGTAGAAGGTCTTTCTAGCCACTTTAGCAATGTGAGTGTCAGAAGAACGGCGACTGTCAACCTGTGTCCCCAGGTCCATGATAACCTCCTCTGTGCTTAGAGGATTGCCACCTATATGGTAGCTTGGGGTTACCTTGCTATTCCTGAAGGGTATGACTACACATGTTGTGCAATTTGACTTCAGGCCATGGCTCTGGCACCAGCTATCAGTTTCCGTGAGTCCCTTCTGAAGGATATCCGTGTCTGATGCACTGTCCACTATGGCGCCCAGTGTGCAGTCATCTGCAAACTTTGTCAGCCAAAGTCCTCCCATGTTGGCCTGTACTTCTGAGAAGTAGATGACAAACAATAGGGGGCCAAGGACTGAGCCCTGTGTGACACCACTTGTGACCGTCCTGGAGTCTGACATAGTGCCAGCAACTCTAACCCTGTGGGTCCCGTCCTTAAGCCAGATTGCAACCCATCTTGTGACATATGGGTTTACATGTCAGTTGGTAGGGTTTTCTACAATACCTGAGTGGGGTATTGTGTTGAAAGTGTTTGCAAGGCCAAGGTAGGCTGTATGGACTGCCTTTCCCTCAACAATGGCCTTAGTGACCGTTTTGAAGATGTCAACCAAGTACAAAAGGCATGATCTGCCCTTGACCAAGCCAAACTGGGACGGGTACAATGTCTGCATGTCCCCTATATCTTTGTTTATGAGCTCAATTATGATCCTCTCCATAGCTTTGCAGACTAGACTTGTTAAGCTTATGGGGCAGTAATTACCAGGGTCCGTAGAGGCACCGCCTTTGTGCATATGTTCACAACTGGACCCTAACCAGGCTGTTGTGCACACTATGGAAATGTAAAGCAGTGATAGGACTAAAGCCCAGGATACTGACCACCACAGTGAAAGTACTGAACCACTACACTATACAGTACTACAGTGTTAGGTCAGTATGAACGGATGTTGACAAGTGTGTGCAAAGTATCCCATGCAAAACCTGCAGGCACAGTATACTCCCTGTTGTGTTCACACAAAAAGCATTTGGACAGTAACTACACAACATGGCACAGAACACACAACCATAAACTGGAGGTATTTGTTGAAGGTCACACTCATCCACAAATGTGATGGGCTGCAGAGTTCAACATATGGAAAGCTCACACTGGGCATGCTCACACACTTAGATAAATGAGACATCTTTCACACAACATGCCATGGGAAGGCTGAACTGGGCATGCTCACACACTTAGTCCAAATGGTACTCCTAGCAATTGTGAAAACACACCAGAGGATGCTCATTCCCCTTTCTAGACACTGATCATGTCAGCACCCTATAAGTATATCAGGAGAAAAGGAATCTCCCAGTAATCTGAATAGTGCGCTCCGCTAATGCGTCTGTCTCTAGTGTCATAACATAGTTAGGTAGGGGTTTGAATCCAGCAAGTGGCAAGTGTGTGTGAAGGGGTGTAAGTGTGTATGAAAGGAACTTCCCTTTTGGCAACTGTGTAAACACACCAAAGGATGCTCATTCCACTTTCTAAACTCTGATGATGTCAGCACCCTATAAGTATATCAGGGGAAAGAAAATCTCCCAGTAATGCGAATAGCATGGTCTGCTAATGCATCTGTCTCTAGTGTCATAACATAGTTAGGTAGGGGTTTGAAACCAGCAAGTGTGTGTGAAAGGATCATCCCTTTTGGCAACTGTGTAAACAAACCACAGGATGCTCATTCCACTTTCTAAACTCTGATGATGTCAGCACCCTATAAGTATATCAGGGGAAAGAAAATCTCCCAGTAATGCGAATAGCGCGCTCTGCTAATGCATCCGTCTCTAGTGTCATAACATAATTAGGTAAGGGTTTGAAACCAGCAAGTGGCAAGTGTGTGTGGAGGGGGGTAAGTGTGTATGAAAGGAACATCCCTTTTGGCAACTGTGTAAACAAACCACAGGATGCTCATTCCACTTTCTAAGCTCTGATGATGTCAGCACCCTATAAGTATATCAGGGGAAAGGAAATCTCCCAGTAATACGAATAGCGCGCTCTGCTAATGCGTCCATCTCTAGTGTCATAACATAGTTAGGTAGGTGTTTGAATCCAGCAAGTGTGCGTGAAGGGGGGAAGTGTGTGTGCAAGTGGGGATACACCACAGGATGCTCATTCCACTTTCTAAATGCTGATGACGTCAGCACACTATAAGTATATCAGGGGAAAAAAAATATCCCAGTAATGCGAATAGCGCACTCTGCTAATGCATCCGTCTCTAGTGTCATAACATAGTTAGGTAGGGGTTTGAATCCAGCAAGTGTGTGTGAAGGGGGGGAAGTGTGTATGACTGAAATATCCCTTTTGGCAACTGGGAAAACACACTACAGGATGCACATACCCCTTTCTAAACGATATCACAATTATTTATGGCTTTTGATTACAGACATGCCACGTGTGTTTTGCCCACACAGAATGCCCATGTGTGCGGGTTGTCCCTCACAATAATGCATGACATTGATTAAACCAGTTATGGCAATACACACATGATGTATGTGTGTGCCAAATACACATATGTACCTGTGACCTTCAATAGTTACCATGTGTGATGCCTGCCACATGTGAATACATGGTATTTGCACAGGGTAACATTATGACTGTGGTCTTCTGTGCAGGTGCCGCATGTGGGATGTGTATATACAGTGTGAGATGTAGATGCTATCAGCCTAGTAGTGAGGGATACACCCCTGGTCTGGGGCATATAGTCTACCTGTTGTTGATGAACAGGTACTGCATGTTTTCACCTGTTGTGGGAGTGGTAAGACGTTATTCCATAGCAATGCAGTGACCGCATGCTAAGAACCGTTCAGCTAGGGTGTTGTAGCTACAGTAATTCATTAGCATTCAGTAATATGTCAGAATCCCTGGTGAGGGTCTGATGCCAACCAAGGTCAGGGTTCTACCAGCCTGTGTCACTTGCTCAGTGATCCCTTCCATGTTCCCTATCATGTATCCCAGTGAGGGACATCCCACATCAGCTGTGGTGGCATGGACAATGACTGAGTCATATGTGTCCATGCATCCGACTGACCTGTATGCTTGTGTTATGTGGTGGACCATAGTGCCCCATGAGCATATCACTGTGACCTACACCTTGTCCAGCCTGGTGAGCATGTCCTCACTGTACTGGACAATAACAGTACCTAACACAACTGCAGCAGTAGTGTTGTATAGCTGTACAGACTGTGCTTGTTTGGCACACAGGATTTGTGTGCTATGTGTTATGCGTGCTGTGTGCAGGCCTAACGTATGCCTGTGTGCCAGCTGCAGAGATGTCTGCCAGTCATGCAGGATGCTATCCTTAGGCTCCACGAATGGCCTGGTGTGTTTCCATGCTTGTATTGCTGTCAGTGTAGGTCCACATCAGATTGGTATTGCTGTCACTGTAGTATTTCATGCCACCTGACAGGTTATGCCAGTACTGGGTTCAGAGTGCTTAGTCCACAGTTTGGCCATGTGTTTCCATCTCATACATGTGTTGTACATCTATGGGTAGGGGATAGGGTTGACTGTGTACATGTGGCAGCTGTGATATTACTACATGACACACATATTCCACAACTGTACCATAGAGGTGACTGACAACTGTCCTTTGCACATGCTACCATAGTATTGAGATTGCATTGGTGATTAACAGCACATAGGGCCAATGGTGAACAAGATACATAGGTCCATACAGGGATGTCTGCCCAGGGCATGTATCCACCTAGCCAGAATATGTGTGTGGCTTTCAACATGCATTGTAAATCTGTCTTGCTATGCCCTTTTCCAAGGTTAGTATACTGTGCCTCTGTCTCACAGTGACACATAAGTGATACCCAGGGTAACCCTACAATGTCACATCCAGTCATTAATATCACTCTTGAAGATAGTCACTGAGTCACTCTGCCGAACCTCTATTGGGATAATATTCCAGAATGAAGGGAGCCTCTGAGTTATGAATGTGCCCCTCCAGCATGTCCTATGTATATCACTCCTGAGGTTCAAGTCTTTCCAGCGTGTATCCTGATGGGATCTGGATATTCTGAGGTGCAGCATGGCCATTAAGTGAGGGTTTGACATGGCTTTATATGTCAGGCACAGATTGCCTATGAAGAGGCAGTATGCCACTGAGTAGAGCTGCTGTTTCTTTAACCAGTCAGTATGTGGCATCTGTTTGAGCCCTTTGATCCTCTTGTTGAGGTACGTATGTGGTCTTTCCAGTTGCTGCAGGTGTCTGGTAAGGTGCATGCTGACAGGGTCATTATAGTCAATTATGGGCATGATGAGGGATGAGTAAAGGGGCACAATGTCCTCCCCGATCTACATGTGGATCCCATCATGATGATGTGGCCCATATAAAATGTTTTCCTAACCACTTTGTCCATGTTGTTGTCAAATGGTAGAATGCTATCAACCTGTGTACCCCAAGGTCCATAATTCCTTCGTCTGCACTGGATTAACACATATGTGGTACTTTGTGGTCACTTTGTGTTTGACAAAGGGGATGACTATATGCTTTTTGTCATTCACCTTGAGGCCATGGCTGTGGCACAAGTCGTGTGTTTGCAAGAGGCCCTTTTGGAGGATGCGTGTGTTAGCTGGAGAGTTGATTATGGCGTCCAGTTTGCAGTCATCTGCGACTTGCTCAGCCACAGTACTTCCATGTTGGCCTGTACCTATGATAAATATATAATGAACATGACAGCTCCCAGGGCTGAGCCTTGTGGGACACCACTTGTACCTGGTTGGAGGCTGACATGGCTCCAGCAATTCTAACCATGTGTGTTCTGCCCTTGAGCCACTGTGCAATATCCATAGTGACATAGGGGTTAATATGTACACTGGTGAGCTTCCATAGAATGCACAAGTGGGGTATTGTATCAAGGCTTATGCAAGGTCCAGGTAGGCTGTGTAGACCTCCTTCCCCTTGACAGTGGCCTTGGTGACTGTTTCAAAGAAATCAAACAGGTTTGAGAGGCAGGATCTGACATTAACAAAGCCAAACTGTGTATGGTGACATGTCTGTAGGTCCCCAATATCTATATATGTGAGGTTCATGATGATCCTTGCCATAGCTTTGCAGACCAAGCTAGTCAGACATATGGGGCGAATAGTGTCCAGGATCCGTTAAGGCACCACCTGAATGTAGAGGGACCACTGTTGCTGTACGCCACTCTTTGGCCACATATCGTGTAGTAAGGCTGGGATTGAACAGTAGTGTTATGTCTGGGTGTAGCTCTTCTTGTGGTTCATGTAGGACACAGCCTGGGACACTGTCTGGTCCCATTGATGCAGTGTTTATTGCTTTGGGAAGGGCATCTCTTACCTGAGCATCTCTGATGTCAGGGGGCACTCTGCTGCGAGACATATTTGCCCTTTTGGTGTGGTGGGGGGGAGAAGGCAGCAGTGAACCTGTCCACTAGGATGATGGTAATGTCTGTGTGTTTTGTATTTCGTGTGACATCTTGGATTACCTCTGAGCATATCTGGGTATTACCACCCAGTTTCCTAACATAACTACAGAAAGCCTTGTGATTATCCTCAGTGGCTTGTGGAATCTTCTCTCAAAGATGGCCTTAGACAATCGTATGGGTGCTTGTAGTTGTCTTCCAATACTCATCAGTGATGCCTTCACATTTTGGGAGTTAGTTGTATCATGTAGTGGCTTCATCCTTCTATTGTATAGTTTGTTTATGGCTGGTGTCCGGCACACAGGACGTCTGCCTTTGGAGGATTGGGTCATGCTTTCATATGTGGTTGCATGATCCATGCATTCCTGAATGTGTCCATAGAATGCCTTTATACAGGTATCTGCAGTCTGGTCCATATTTTCAACAGGCCTGGGGCCTTTGAAGGTTTCCACATCATTTATGAGGGGTGTGAACATGCTTGACATGAGCTGTTGACTGATGTCCCACCCTCCAGACTGAGCAAGGTGAGGGTCACATTTAGCTACCTGTCGGGTGATAGAATGTGCCACATAACACAGGCACACAGGTCACTCCACAGCAAGTACAACTATGAGGCAGTCATTGTCCATGCTGGTGCAAACAACCTGAGACGTACCTCCCTGGACCACATGGAAAGAGACACAGAGGAGCTCTTACAGCACCCTCTCAAACTCAGGACTCCCACACAGCCTTCATGCTTACACAGGAGAGTATAGATTTCTCTGCAAACACCATCATACTGGGTGACGTCAGCTACCCAAACATAGACTGTGAACATTGCACAAGCCAGAATACCCAAGCTCTAGGGTTCCCATAGATCAGACATTCTTTAGCTATGGAACAGGTAATCAACCTTCCCACAAGAGGGGCAGATATACTAGACCTGATCATCACAAACATGAGTACAAAATGCTCACCACTGGAAGTATATCCCTCATTGTTGCAATCGAACCATATATTAATCACACTGGAGTACTGGATCTCCCACATATGCAAACCTTGAACACATCGATGTGTGTGTGGGAAATGCCCCTATTAGCAACTGTGACAGTACAGTACAGGATGCAGATCCCCCTTTTTAAACACTGATGATGTCAAGACTCTATAACTACATTACCTGAATTAAAATCCTCCAGTAATTCGTATAGCGTGCTCCGCTAATGCGTCTTTCTCCAGTGTCATAACATAGGTAGGGGTTTGTATCCTGCAAAGGGAATGTATGTGTGTTAGTATGAGTGGGGTTTATGTGTGTGCACTATGCTGGGAGGGATAAGTGCCTTTTGCCAACTGGGAGAACACACTACAGGGTGCACATCCCTCCTCCTACACACAGATGATGTCAGCACCCTCTAAGTACAGCATTAGAAAGGATTTCTCCCACTAATGCAAATAGCACACTCTGCTAATGTGTCTGCTTCTACTGTCATAACACAGTTAGGTATGGGTTTGAATCTTGCAAATGGAAAGTATATGTTTTACTGTGGGTGGGGTTAGTGTGTGTGCACAATGATGAGGGTGGGATGTGGCTTTTGCCAAATGGGGCTATGCACTGCAGGGTGCACATTTCCCTTAACAAGCAGTGATGTTGACAGCACTCTATACAAACAAAAATACAAAAGAGAAGGTGGTGGTACCAATAACACATGTAAGGTAACACTTCTTCAAGTAATGTCCACAAAACGAAGTAGGATAAATGAACAATTCTTTTACTCTATACAAACAACATGACAACAGACAACTGCCCGTACTCAGTATAGTGTTACATGCTACTGTAACACGCACATGTACCAGAATATACCTAGATAGTGTTTTGAAGCCTGAATGTGGCAAGTGTGTGGATGTGTGATGTGTCTGTGTGTGCATTTCCGTATGGGAAACATGTTTGATGTGGCAATCAGGGTACCACAGTACCTGATGCACATTACACCTTTGAACTGATGAGCTTGCCTGCACCCTGTGAGTACAGGTAGAGAGGAGGAAATCAGTAGTAAACAACATAGTGCACTTCTCATATGTGTACCTGTCATGTATCGACAGCTACTCATGTAGGGTAATAAATAATGGGAATGGCAGGTGAGCGTGTGCATGTGTGGGGGTAGCAGGGTGTGTATAAATGCATGTGTGACAGAACAGATACATATAGCTGAATCTACATAACAGCACATGATGCGCATTCCCATAGTCAATGTTAGCATGTGATGGTGTGCAGCTGGTACACTTTGGTAAGTAGTATGGGTGCAGATAACAATTGAGGACATTCATACAGTTACTGCATCAGGACTGCTGGGATATACATACAATCATAGTGGAACAGTGAACAGTTACCAACATGTTACTACTTATACACATCTATGTAGTCACCCTGTGCATCAGCAACGTGTTTACCTTTTCCTGCACCAATGTTGTAGTATGCAGGAGGTGGCACAGTATCATCATATGCACAGGGTGTAGGTTAGGTATGCCCAAGCCAGCCACTGGTAACACCAATTGACATGTGTGTGTATGTGTGTTTGTGAGGGGCAGCAGTACAGGATGGACCGGTGTTGGTGCAGTGTGTGTGTGTGTATGTGTTTGCCCTAGGTGTTAGATTTCTGCATGTGTGTAAGCACGCACACAGTCCCACATAATGGCTGCCATGTACAGGGTTTTGTGGACAGCCACAGACTGCACCTGTCAGGTCATCCAGATCAGTGTCTGTGGGCACGGACACGGTACCTGTGCCTGGCAGGAGTGCTACGGGCCGTATCCAGTACTAACCCAGACTGGGTACTGTCATCGGAAGCAGGGGTGTGTTGACTGGACACAGTTCCCTATTGGGACTGTCCAGAGCCACGTCCACGTGGTCTCCCTGGGCGTCCTGATGACAGCACAGACCCAGCATTGCTGGGGCTGGTGCTGGCACTTGAGGTGTGTGAGTGGGCCTGTTGTCGTCCACGGCCACTGCCAGCTGGTGCTGTTGCTGGCATAGGGCCACATCGACGTCGCAAATGCACACCATCGCCCTGGCCCATGGACATCTGGTTGTGGAGCAGCTGTTGTATGTCCCCACAACGTCTGTCAACGACATCTGTGAAGTTACGGATAGCATTCGCAACGTCACGCATGCCGTCTGTCATGGCTGTGTGACATGCTCTCAGCTCCCTCAAACCCTGTCTGGTGTACCTTTCCATACGTGCCTGTGCCTGCATAACAGTCTGAAACATAGTGGAGGTTGACATACCTCCTTGGGCACGTTGGCCAGAGGCAGTACGGCCACGGATGCCCCCACGAGAACCCATGGGCGACTGTCTGCGTGGTACCATTGGAGGACCCTGCTCATGGCTGCCTTGTGGGGATGCATGTACCACAGGTACCACATTACCCTGATCTATGCCCACTGCATACTGTCCATCACCTAGGGACAATGGTGACAAAGGATGTAACGGCAGGATGACTGTGCGCATTGATGGGGTTGACAGCTGTGCACTGTCAAGTGGCTGACCAATGACGGACCCAGACACACCTTCCTGCACCATTACAGACATTTCATCATCATCAGTACCTGGGGCATAAGATTCAGGTTCCCTGCTGCAGGTCACCAGAGCAGCACCAGAACCTACGGGAGGAAAACAGGGAACACAGATTACAGTCTCAACACATATTTGACAGAGATGCACTTCAATACTAATGCACACATTCAGAAATGGACACATGCACTCATGGACACAAACACACATGCACACATGGGCACAGGCACACTCGCACACATGCACACCCCACAGTAAACACACACATCAGTACTGTGTTACACTACTCATAATATTGTTAAACTGTGTATTACAGGTATTATTAAACACACTCACCAGCATGTATACTACAGAGTTACACTACTCTTACTAGTATTATAAATTGTTTTTCAGGTAATGTTAAACACACTCACCAGCATGTATGGCCTGCCTCGTTGCTAGATGGGAGGGACCTGGAAGTATGAAGAGAGTAATGTCAGTGGGCACAAGTGTGCCATTTGTTTTGCACATGATACAGTACAGTAGTACACTAGTTCCCTTATACACATCAGCTGCTCATAATGTCTGTATCACACATTCACAATTACATATCATGATGACAGATACATACCACATGCACACCTTATGTGTGCATGAAGTAACAGTGTACAGAACAGTCATATGTACATACCAGGAGTTAACTCTAATCTCACCCTTACCTCTCTTCAAACAACAACTCAAACTGTACTTCCAAAACCACTGGCTTTGTTCTTGTAGTACTCCAGGCTAACGCCCCTCTCCCCACCCTCTCTTTACCTTTAACCCCTCATTGTGCATAAAAACTAGCTTCTACCCTGTTTCTTTCCCCTTGATGTCCTTCTATGCTCTGACCTACTTCTCCCATCCCTCCCACCTCCTCTTGACTGTCTTCCTTCTTTTCCTCACTTCCCTTCTTGACTCCTGCCTCTTCCCTATTATTTTATCTTTCATACTCCTTCTACTTCTCTACCCTTCTGAGCTTTAACTATATGGCTTTTGCCTTATTGCATAACCGTTATGTTTTAGGTAGAATTGCTTTGAAACTGACAGTACATTGTGTATGACTTTAAACTGTTTGAGTTCCTTAAATGTATGTTGATTTAATTAACAAGCTGGTGTATATTTCTATTATGTTGGATGTCTGTATTAACAACTTGTCTGTCTGCCTTTATTATGTTATGTGTGGAGCTTTTCTCCCCAGGCCTCTACTGAAAATGGACATATATCCAGCTAGACTATCTCGGTCAACAAATGTAAAAGTAATAACAATAAATAAATATGGCATCTTACCTGCACGCTCGGTGTCTTGCTGCTGTGTGGATCCAACCTCCATCATGATGCATGACTGTTGCTGTTGTTGTTCTGGGGCTGGATCCACAACACTTAGCAGTAGCCCCTCCTGTCTGGTGAGGGGGATGTGGCCACCCCCCCACCTGTGGCAACCTGTTGCCTGCGGATATCTGCAGCACGCTGGTGGACATTTCTAATCAAATCACTGCAGTGATGCCTCACCTGCTCATATGTCCTATCATGCATGCCAACATCATTTATCCTGCTAACAAGATTTTGCCACAGTGCAGACCTCTCCTGCTGATTCTGGGTGGTGCGTGAGAACAGGATGGCATAGTCACGCACCAGGCTCTGGTGGATCACTTCATCCTCTGCAGCAGAATATGTGGGGTTCCTTTTTGGAGCCATGTTCCCCTGGAAAGGTACACAAACAGGTTATCCGCATAGTATCTCAGCAATACATGGTACACATTCTATACAGGGAGTATTAAATTGTACTTATTACTGCTTGGTTGTAACTTGATTAAAGTGTAGCTATCATTCTAAGTCATTTGGACTAAGCACTTGGCCTTCAGACCAGTTGTTTTACATTAGGGAGGTTTGTGGCAAGCACTGTGGTGGCAGGACACATATCTTTCATCCTTTGAAGTTGGGAACTGCTGATTGAGAGCCCAGTGTTCAAGTGTATTAGTTCTGGTATAGGCAGTTGGCCTTCAGGCCAGTTATTTAACATTAACAAGGTTTGTGGTCTGCACTCTTGTGTGACAATAGGCTGTACTCTGCCATTCATAGCTGGGAACATCTCGTTTCAGGTTTATAGTGCCTGCATATTTGAGCTGTATCTTACTGACATTGGTACACCTTGTTTGCTGTAGCAAACACTACATCCAGGCCTCCTGAATCTAGCTTTGTTTATATGCTTGTTATTTGTTAGCTTGTTATTTCACTGGTACGCTACTTCCACATAATACACAGCTTCTCAACACTTCTGTGACTCACTACTGATATCTGCATTGCTTACTGTACGTATTTCCATGTTACACATGACAGCAAGTGACTGCTTGTCATTGTTGCATTTACTTAATTGTGACACATTGCACTTAGGTTACTTGGCACTTGCTCACTGAAGCTATTATATCAGTCAGCAGTAGTAGGTAATATCAGTACACCCTCACTCCCCACTGGACCTTGTTTTCAATTATTACGGAATTCACAATAGTATTCTAGCATGTCCAAAGGTCAGTTGTCAGTCTCCTCCCCAGTCCAGCTGGTGAGTGTGGTAATCCAGAGACAATGTTAGAACAGCTGCATGTACACAGACAACCCCCCCCTCCTCCTAACAACAAATTCAAACTCATGTGAGTGATGCAACCATATACCAAACTGGAGGCTAGGCTCTCTCTACTCAATACTGCCATAACCAGTCAGGTGGAGAAGGAAACCACACTCACTACACTTCCAATCTCACATAGACCTACCACGACAGCAGAACTAACACATGATCACACATGAACATACTCGTAGGCTCGGACTACAGGTCTGCCTATGCAGCAGAGACCTCCTAAGCAGACACTCAAGCAACCACTACCACAGAAACAAACACGTGCAACACATATCACACAAAGCCAATGTGCTGAACACTCACAGCCATTAACAGTAAACAACACACCTCATACACCTGTACTAGGTGCCTCTATCATCAGGCACACTGACATCATGTTCACCAGGCTTAACGAGATGACGGTCACAGTGTGCAGCCTGTCGGGCACTACGACCCACCACATAACACAAACACTCAAGTAACTCCAAGGCAAGTACAGGTATGACTCAGTCAATGTCCATGCTGGTGTGAATGACCTGACACATACCTCCCTGGACTACATGACATGAGACAGTAAGGAGCTCTCTGAGCATGTAGCCCAAGACAGTATGACCCTGACCTTGAGTAGCATCTTACCCTCACCAAGAACGATGCCACAATATCAAGGCACGATGAGCCCTTCCAACAATTGACTGACATACTGGTGTCATTCACAGGTGTACCAATGCCTGTCATCTTGGGGTGGTATGCTTTGCTAGGGACAGCTTGCATCTGTCACCCCTGGCCTATTGGATTTTGACGGAGGCTCTTGCTACACCCATAGTGCCTGTATTAGGCAAGGCTCATAAGGCAAACCCACATCCATTCGTATCACAAAGGATGAGGAAGTAAGAGTGATGCTACTCAACACCAGAAGTCTAGACCTTAGGATACACGCACTCAAAACCCTACTTAGCATTATGGACATCGATATCTGTGCAGTAACATAAACCTGTTTCAGGTTTCCCAGGAGCACACCAGCAGTACCAAGTTATAGCTGTTACCATTCTTGTCGGCCCCAACACTTGAACAAAGGAGGGGGAGTATCAATATTCAACGCAGATTCCCACACCTCCACATTGGTGGCAAAGTACCACATAGGTGTTAGGCCATTGAGTACAGAAGACGTAATTGGGGACCTGGGGAACAAACATGATAGCAGTCTGTCATTTGTCAACCACATAGCCAACGTGGATTGAAAGACATGTTATATAGCCCAGCTAATCATGAGGGATTCACATGTATGGCAGGGGAGGTCATTGTGCCTCTTTACTCATCCATCATCAGGCCTATAACTGCGTACAATGCACCTTTTGGGATGCACCTAACCAGACACCTACAGCAACTGGTAAAGGACAACAGTACCTCATCAAGAGGATGAAATGGCTCAAACAGATGTCATATGCTGCCCAGTTAAAGGAAATCTAGCTGGACTCAGTGGCATACTGCCTGTTCAGAGGCAATCTGTGCCTGCCATATACAGCCATGTCCAACCCAGAAGTAATGAACATGCTGCACCTCAGGAAATCAGAGTCCCATACAGCCACATGCTCAGGAGACCTGAACCTCAGCACTGACATAAATAGGACATGCTGGAGGGGCATATTCCTAACCAAGAGGCTCCCTTCACTCTGTAATGAACTCACACTACAGGTTAGGCAGAGTCCCTCATTGACTCTCTTCCATAAGAATCTGGATGAGTGGATGGAGATCATAGTTGTACCCCAGGTATCACTTCTATGTCACTGTTAGACAGAGGCACAGTATACTAACGTTGGACAAGGGCATAGCAGCATAAATTGTAATTGGGTGGCGAAAGACAAACACATTCTACTAGGCTTATCAATGCCCTAGGGCAAATAGCCTATTATGAACCTATGAACCTATATGTACTGCTATAGTACTTCTGCCATATGTTGCATGTGTGTGTGTTGTGGGGGATGCACAGGTAATGGCCAGATATTTCTGCACAGGCGACACATCTGAAACACTCTGGGTGTTCATCCCTACATACTGGATGTGTGTTGCCATCCAACCGTGTGATGTGGACACACATTACTCAGCCTGGATAAACATATCCCAACAACACCACAAGCACAGTACACTACCTTGCTATGTATGCATGTAATTACACAGTTATTCACTAGTTATGACTATGATGCTATCCATGCAGCCCATTGGGCCAGTGGAAGCCACAACACACACTGCTGGCCCCTTTGCATATGCTTACCACAGACATCCCACATACTGCATGTACTGTGCACACACATATCTAACCCAGAACGTATGCACACCACTTATTTATCCTGTCCAGTGGACTACAGATACAGGCACATTGTATAACAATGGCAGGAGGCTACTGCAGCACAGGGCAGATTCACATGAAGGCAAGGCATCTGTGGTCATCAGTGTTAAGATGCTTCACATTCACCAAATGCACAGATATTGGCAACATTGTTGCAGACAGTTTAGGTGCAGGTACCCCCCCCCCCATTCTCCTACACATGTGGTATTAGTTATCACAGATGACTGTAACCTCCCTATCCTCTCACATGTCCAGGTGAGGGCCACCCTCAACATTGCAGAACACATAGCATCACTGTTACGAAATGGTATCCCTGGATGTGTGCTACGTTCACCCCTGGAGGACATAGCACCACGTGACAGACTGATATTAATCCCTGGCCATACTACAGGATATGTACCTGAACAGTGCCATACATACACAGTGGTCCCACACCAATGAGGAGTAACCTCTACTGACCCTGGTAACTACTGCATCATATGCACAACTGGCCTTGTGTTCTAAGCTATGGAAGTTTTAAGTATGGGCAACATGTACAGCAATATTACATATGTATATATTTCAGGACTATGTACACACAACCTATCTCATGGACATACCTATATATAGTGAACTATGATACATTTGGAGGTGTCACAGTAAACACAGTATTAACCTGCTACTTTGCAATACCTGTGTTTGTGGCAGCTGTTGCTGTGTCAGTGGTGCTGCTTGCTGTTTGCTGTTTGCTGCTGCTGCTGCTGGTTTTGCTGCTGGCTGTATATTTTTTTTATTTCTCTCTCTGTCTCTCTCTCTCTTTCTCAGTAGGTTTGTGCAATGACTGTATTGCATGTGTGGAGTGTGGGTACTGGATGCTTTTGTAGGTATCTGCATAGGTCCATGTGATGGCCTCTGCACCAATTGTAAGGCAGCATTGGCTAATTGCATACAGCCAGTTGTGTACTGATTGCATGTCTCACTGTGATTTCAGGACAGTGCTATAAAAGGGTATGTGAGATAGGCGTTGCCCTTTCAGATTGTAAGGGCGTGGACCATGCTGGTATGCTGTTGGAAAATGTTCTGTGAGTGTGAAGGTTAGTACATCTCTCATGCTTCATGCTGTGTTGTGAATTCAGGTTGCTGCATTTCTCTCACCTGTTCCCTGTAGTGAGTGTGTATGCATACTGACGCCTACGACTATATTTCATATGTATTGCTATATATACATATGTGTACATATACATACTTTCATATATGTACATTAGCTGACAATATTGGGTACAAGCTAACAATTTGCAGGGCTGTTTCTGTTAACACTACACTAGTATGGGAATCCAGTAATTGGGACAGTAAAAGTCTGCCTGACATGCTTTGGGTAGTACACATACTATATTGCCTTTATCTTCATTTCTACTATTACATGTTCCACTTATTTTAGCACTATATTCCTATATGAGAGTCATGGCTTATTGGTAGGTCATACAGACTAGTGTTACAATGGTCTTGTGGTAGGGCCTACTAGTATGCTTATATTTTGCTTTCAAATTGAGTATAGGGCCTATCAATCAGAGTGCTAGGGGCACCTTTAAGCAGTTAAAGGGGTTAGTAGGTCTCACAAGAGTCAGGCTGTGTTGCAGATTCTGGTTGCTGCATTTATCTTCACTGTTTCCTGTAATGAGTGTGTATGGATACTGACACCTACCACTATATTTCATATGTATTAATATATATATATATATATATATATATATATATATATATATATATATATATACATATATATGTATGTATGTGTACATATACATACTTTCATATATGTACATTACCTTACATTATTATGTACAAGCTAATAATTAGCAGGGCTGTTACTGTTAACACTAAACTAGTATGGGAATACAGTCATTCAGGCATTACAAATCTACCTGACATGCTTTGGGTAGTACACATCCTATATTACCTATATATTGATTCCTACTATTACATGTAAAATTTATTTCAGCACTATGTTCTTGTATGAGAGTTATGGCTTAGTGGTAGGTCATACAGACTAGTGTTACCAAGGGGCTTGGAACTGACAGTAGGAATTATTTTCTTTCAAACTGAGTTTAGGACCTGGCAATCAAAGTGCTGAAGGCACCTTTACGCAGTTAAAATGGTTATTAAGTCTCACAGGAGTCAGGCTGTGTTGTAGATTGTGGTTGCTGCATTTATTTTCACTGTTTCTTGTAGTAAGTGTGTGTGAATACTGACACCTACCACTATATTTCACATGTATTAATATATTTATATATATATATATATATATATATATATATATATATATATATATATATATATATATATACATATGTGTACATATAATACTTTCATATATGAACATTACCTCACATTATTATGTACAAGCTAATGATTAGCAGGGCTGTTTCCGTGAACACTAAACTAGTGTGGGAATCCAGTAATTCAGGCATTAAAATCTACCTGACATGCTTTGGGTAGTACACATCCTATATTACCTTTCTATTGATTCCTAGTATTACATGTTATATTTATTTTAGCACTATGTTCTTGTATGAGAGTCATGGCTTAGTGGTAAGTCATATAGTCTAGTATTACCAGCGTCCTGGGTTCAAGACTGACAGTGGGAATTTATTTTTCTTTCGAAATGTGTACAAGACCCGTCAATCAAAAGTGCCAAAGGCACTTTTAAGCATTTAAAACCAGGTCTGCGCTCGTTTGCGCGGACCTCACGCATGCCCACCGCCGATTAGCTTGTGGGAGCGTCGCGCAAACGGTGTGCGCTGGGTTACACCTTAATTGGCTAGTAACACACATGTTAACCATAGCGCAGCTGGTTGCACACAGTTTGAGCCTGTTAAACCAGTCCTTAGCTATGGGCAAGCTGTTTGCAGTTTGTGAAACACTACTTAGCTACGGGCACTCGGTCTCACTGCAGTTTAGCTATCAGTACATTTCTAAAGATTTTTCTTATTGTATTACTTGCAAATATATGCTCCATTTCATTCCATTTTACAAAAGAAAATGCTTTTACATTTGTACAATACTGTCTGGGGCCTTTTTAGTGCTTATTTACAAAAAAAAAGGTTGTTGTGTGGGCTCGAACCTTGCCTGCCTGCTCTCAAGCCGACAACTCTACCGCTATGCTATTACTTCTTGGCTTACTTTGCATATTTAGTTCTTATATCCTTTTCCACTTATTGCTAACTGCAGTTGCGCTAGTGGCACACGAGCGCACACAGTAGCAAACATTTACGGGATTTAAAAAAAAATAAAACAGTTTTTATTTTCATTTTACAACATCTGTTCACTTTTTACATTGCTGGTCTGTGGGGGCATGTGTTGTGTAGTGTGGTTATTCACATTTCCATGGCTTCCCTCGTGGCTGTTTACTTTCAGCCATTCTAGACTTCTGGGGGCGTGTCTACAGACACGCCCCCTACTCTCTTACACGGACCGTGTAAGAGTTACAGTGTGATTCAGCATGCCTCATGCACCTCATGCATATGCATGACATGCTGACATCACACCGTTTAACTGCAGCCTCCGTGTAAGAGTTATAACTCTTACACTGAGGCTTCCTGAATCCTGCCCAATCACACTTACTGACAAACCTTTTGTGCGTGGGCGCACAAAGACATGCACACACCCCTCTTACTTGTCCATCCATGGTCGGCAGCACAGAATAATCTTCTTGTAATCAGAGATGTAAAAAACAAGCCTGTGTGACCATCATGCTCGGACACATTGCAACCAGATGCAAATAGTGTTCTTAAAGAAGAACACCCTTAAAAAATACATAATTTTTCTTTTTTTTTTTTTTTTTTTTTCTGACTTAAAATAATTAATCCCCCAGCCAGCGGGCTCCCACCAAGCGACTGCCTTGATCGTCTAATACTTGGTCTGGATCTGCAATGGACATGGAAAAAATAACAGGAAATAACATTTGAAAAGTCAAAAATGTTGCTATAAAATGCTGATATGTTTGGTAATTTTTATTTGTTTGAAATAATGGGCTTCTTCAAAATACAAATTATGAAGGTGCCAGAAGCACAGTTTTAGTTTATTAAAGATGATGTTTGCTCATTTGAGATCTGCAGCCTGCTTCAGCTAACTGCCTTTCTATCTATCTATCTATCTATCTATCTATCTATCTATCTATCTATCTATCTATCCGTTTCTACTTGGTTAACCAGAATAATCTGACTCCTTTTCAGCAGAGTTAAAAGAAGAAACTCTCCACAGATAATATTACAAAATAATATGACATTTACAGTAAAAATTCAGAATAAAATATTGTGCTTTAGGGACAAAAACATTGGAATGAACACATAATGTAATACATTTTATTAGACCAACACATGTTTTGCAGTTACTAGAGCTTTTGAGCTTTCATGAACCCTTATTCAGGAGTTAAGTTACTGGATTTTAGATGCAGTGCTTAAAAATCCACTTGTGTCGGGAAAGAAAAAAACCATCAGCAGCTCAGTGTGTGTGTGTGTGTGTGTGTGTGTGTGTGTGTGTGTGTGTGTGTGTGTGTGTGTGTGTGTGTGTGTGTGAAAGTGCGAGAGGGAGACGGAAATGTAGAAGGCATTTTATATTAAAATTAATGTTCATTTAGTGAAGGTAACACAGAGAGATTGCTGTGAGAATACTTAGAAAATAAATCTCAAAACTAGAATTGGCTAGGTTGATCAGTTAATAGCAAATAAGGAAAACAAGAAGTTATAGTTTGCAAGTTGTTAGTCTGTCTAAACAAGCAACTTTTGTGAGGTAAACATTTTGGTTAACAGTAAATATGAATTAGCAATAATATCCAGTTCACAATGATGAGAAAAGTGTACAGACTACCAAGACAATAAGGGCTAGAATGTAGGGGTGTTGTATGCAGTTTATACACTATATATCTGTGGTTTATTTGACTGAAAGAAGGAATGAGCGAGAGAAAGAAGTTTTTACATCAGGCTAAGGTTCTGAAGAACAGCAGAATTTGAGAAAGCTTTGCTATATTGTTAAAACAATCTGAACATTAAGGCCTTACAGATGGTTATGTTTATGGTTACTACTGTCCTGAACAAAATATTGTCTTATGTGAAAGTAACTAGTCTTTTGTGATGAGTAAAACACAGGTGCTAAAACACAGACCCCAGTAATCTTAACAGATACTGTTAATATTCTGAAATAGTCAACATTTTGGATTCAGAATAAATTAATCATAAACCATAGACTACAAGAAAAAGAAAAGAAAAAAAAACATGTTGTTCTTCAGTATAACTAATTTATATCCATTGTTAGTTGCTCAATAGGAAAAGTTATGTACTATAGTGTCCCAAATAGCTGATAACGTGATAATATTACAAATGAAGCCAAGGTGACCATTGACAAAGGGGTTCTTTTACTTTCATCTGAATTCACACACCACTGCTGACTATTCCCATTAGCCTGCCATTTCATAACTTCTGCACAAAAAAGATAATATAATTATATTACATTTAAGAAACCAAGCTGGCTACCAGTTTGAAAGATCTTCTCATCATATATATGTTAATGTACCAAATGGTCTGATTTCATCACCAAAGATGTCTGTATCAAATTCTGACAACACAGAATACTAGAGCCCTTGGGTTATCAGCACCTGTTGACACTTCCTCCAATATACCGTACTGTTCACTTCAACCATTGTCCAAGACCTTTTCAGTCAAGACAACTATGATATGGTAGTTGTCCTACTCTTCATCCACTGCTATAAGGAAATTATCTACTCTGTACCCATTTATCATCCAACTAAAACAGCTTCTCAAGGACAAAGAGTGTATACGTATTGCTATAGTTACAAATAATTCATCCATGTCCTAACTAGACAATATTCTGGGTCCATACTAGGAAGAATTCATGGTAGTGTCTTGAAGGAATTTTGAAGTATTATCTTTATATCCATGTATGTATGTATGTATGTATGTATCTGTCTATCATCTATAAATATGTCTGCCCATCTATCTTACTAAAAATGAAACATTTGGTTTCCAAAACGGCACCATTATGTGTTCTCCCAGTTTAAAAAATTGTACAGTACCGAGTTATGTAAATTGTCATTAGGCGACTAAATAATACAACTTAACAGTAGCAGTATTCTGGTTTAAACTATAACTCCAAGTATATGCTGTAAAGAATGCTTATATTCATTTTTTTCAGAAAAATATTACTTTACCTAATTAGCTTAATATTTTTTTCGGAGGATTAGACAGTAGTATGATTGTCAGTGATGGAATACAAATTGTTTCGTCATTCCTAAATCTCTAGAAAGAGATTTGCTTGCTACACTTACTGACTGCTCACTGTCCATGGTATACCAACATGTTCATCATCTTAGACTTTAATACTTTTTTAATTATATAATTTAATTATGTAACAAACTGCACTCATGTATACAGTATATGCATGTAAAAGTATGACGAAGATGAATGGCAGCACATCAAAACAGCACGGGTGAGGACTATAGAACATGTATGCGGCCAAGCCAGGTATGGCAATAAGGTACATAAAGAATGCTGGTGGTGGAATGCAGTAGTCCAAAAAGTCATCAAAATAAAGAAAGAGTGCAGGAAAAAGTGGGCCAAGAAGGAATACTAGTTGGCTAACAAACAGATAAACAGAGGAGTTGCAATAGCAAAAAAAAGGCATCAGAATCACTCTAACAGCCTCTGGAAAGTGACTTGGTAGGTAGATGGCACAGAAAGAAAGATAAGATAGTTAGACACCATTTGCAAGGGATACCAGCAAAAACAGCCTCACCAGTCTGCAGGAAATCAAAAGCAGATGGAAGGGCTACTTCTTGTAGCTTCTGAATGAAGAAAACCCCACAGAAGTTGTACTGCCCAGGCACAGCTTATGATGGAAGAAGAGGAGGAGTCCACCCTAAAAGAAGTAAGAACAGCGCAAAGTAAAATAAAGTCAGAGAAAGCAGCAGGCTCAGATGAGGTCAAGCCAGATATGATCAAGGCGTTGGATGAGAAAATGCAGAAATGGCTCCTGAGGGTACCCATTGCAGTAAGGAGATGACTGAAGAGTAAGCAAACTAGTACCAGTATACAAAAGCAAAAGAAGCAGTCCCAACTGTGGGCAGTACAAACTGTTCTCACACTACATGAAAGTTCTGGAGAGGGTGGTTCATAAATGAATACATCAAGTAGTAGGAAGTAAGATGGGATTTATGCAATCTGAATTCAGATCAGGATCCAGCACAACCAACCTGATATTTGCAGTGACACAGATAATTCAGGTGAACTGGGCACCCCTAAACTTGGAGAAAGTATATGAAAAGGTCCTAAGAAAGATGATTTGGGTAGTCCTGAGGTTGCTTGAAGTCCTGGAATCATTGTTAGAATAAATGCAGGCTATGTACAAGGATCCAGTTACTCATGTGCTAAGTCTTCAATCTCAACAAAGGGTTACTAGTGGGAGAAGGTGTGCATCAGGGTTCAGCTCTCAGCCCACTGTTGTTCATAGTGGTGATGGACTACATTAGCAAATGGGTGTGAAGAGACAGATCATCAATGTCACTGTGTGCAGACCATGTGGCATTACAGACAGAATCTGAGCAAGAACTTCAGCAAAGGATACAGGAGAGGATTGCAAAATGGAAGACACATGGGATTAAACTAAGTACAGATAAGACAGCAGTAATGACAGCAAATGGGAGAAATCAGAAAAGTTGAGAATTGAGATGGACAGTATTCCTAATGTCAATAAGGTTGTCAGTGGTACACACACTACACCTATCATGCAGAATTCAAAGCAGACATATAGACCCACATATGTTGAGGCACTTACATGTAACCTTCTTAAGCCACAAATACCGTAACAAATACTCTCAGCAGCCCCAAATGCACTCTTTCAAAAGAACGCCCACATTAACACACAGAGCTACACCTCTAAGTCTATAAGGCAAGTCACCACACAATCCAACATCCCAGTCATTGGAGACTCCATCGTGAGACATACTGATGTCCCTCTCACCAGGCTGAGTAAGGAGAAAGTTACAGTCAGTTGCTTATCGGGGACTAGGATCTGCCACATTACACATGCACTCAGGTCACTGGACCACAATTACCAATATGACTTAGTCATAAGTCCATGTGGGAGTAAATAACCTGAGACGTACCTCCCTAGACGATATGAAGAGAGACATCATGGAGCTCTCAGAATACGTGTCTCAGGCTGGTATGAACTGAGCATCTCCATGGATGATACCACAATATGAACAGAAGATGAATGACTTTAATAATTGGCTTAGTTTCTGGTGACATTCTAAGGGGGTGCAATATTTGTCAGCATGGAAGGAGATGGTCAACAGACCATGCGGCTTTGCCAGGGATGGTCTGCACCTCTACCCTCTAGGCTTTCGAATATTAGCTAAAACATCATCTTCCCCCATAGTGCCTTTTTTAGGCAATGCAAAACTGTAAGTAGTTCCAACAGAGCAAATCATAACCAAGAAAATCTAAGGGCATTACTGCTCAGTGCTAGGACTCTAAACAAAAACTCCAATCCCTAAAAAGCTCTCTTTACCTTGGAGAATGTTGATGTCTGTGCAGCCACTAAGACATGGTTTAAAGCTGCCGAGAGCACACCAACAGTGCAAGGTTATAATGCCTCCACACATTTAGACCGGCTACTACATAGACAGAGACTAAAGGTAGAGGTCTCTCTAGTTACATTAAAAATAACTATACTTTAAGGCTGATCAAACAGGATAATGCACTTAAGCTGTTCCATGTTCAAATCACCATAGGTAAAATCCAATACAACTTCCTTGCAAGCTATAGGTCCCACTCTATGACCCAGGAAACCCATACCATGTATTTAAACTTATTAGAAACACTAACTATCCAACTCAATACCTTATTCATGGGTGACTTTAATTACCCCACAATTAACTGGGAATCCTATACAACACCAAATGTACATGCACAGAGATTCCTGGATTTTGTTAATACAAACTCCCTGGACCAGATAGTCAATACCCCAACCGGGGTGCAACCGTACTGGATCTGGTCCTCAATAATATGGGAGATTGTTGCACACCCCCTACTGTAATGCCTTCCTTGGTAAGGTCAGACCATAAATTGGTCTCCTTTGAAGTAAAAGTAAAACCTGGACCTCCAGCTAAACCGGGAATATTCAGGAAGTATTCTAAGGCTAACCTCCTGTATTAAGTGAGAACCTGGCAAAATTTCAAGCCCCCATAAACCCTGAGAACACTTATCCCTATGCAAAACTGTTCACAGAAACCCTGTATAAGCATGTTAATAGCTGCTTAGAGGCAGCTGTACCCACCAGGAAGTACAGAACTAACTCAAAAAACAAACCACCCTGGTGGAATCACAAAATCAATCAGCTGTATAAAAGGAGGAAGAAAATCTTGGCAAAAATGAGGAGGTGGAGCACCCAGCAGGATAAAATCACTCTCATTAAGCTAAAGAAACAACTCAGAGAACAAATAAAACCTACCACAGCCAAACTTGAGGTAAGTTTGGCCTCCCAGGCCAAGGACAACCACAAAGCATTCTTTAGCTATGTCCAGAGCCTCAAAGGCAATACACAGTTGTGTGCAGAGCTCATTGTAAATGGAGTCACCTATACTAAGCCAGAAGATATAGCAAACCTCCTCCTGGCTGATAAATTCAGCTCCAACTTTACTCCTCTCTCCCACTCAACCTTCCCTCAGGAAATATCATCAAATATAACTCCCCCTACTATGACTAGGGAACAGGTCCTTAATGCTCTTTATAAGACCAAGAACACTGCCATCAATGGGCCCAAATAATATCCCAGGATGCCTTCTAAATAGCATGAAACATGAGCTATCAGGGCCTCTGGAATTACTATTTAACTGGAACTGCCAAACAGGCTTCGTACCTCATGAATGGAGAAAGGCAACAGTCATCCCTCTGCACAAAGGTGGGCCAGCTACAGACCCTGGAAACTACAGACCCACAAGTCTCACTAATCTTATATGTAAAGCCATGGAAAGAATAATCATGGAGATGATCAATAGAGATAAAGTAAACCTCCTGTCACTGGAGCCAACCCAGTCTGGATTTGCCAAGGGCAGATCATGCCTACTCAACCTGGTGGACTTCTTTGAGAAGGTTACCAAAGCAATGGATGAGGGCAAAATCATTCACACTGCCTACCTTGACCTGGGCAAGGCATTTGACACAATACCCCACTCGGCATTGTTGACAAACTCAAGAGGTTACGTACAAACCTGTATGTCACCCAATAGATAGCCAACTGGCTCACAGACAGGACCCAGGAAGCTAGAATTGGGGAGTCCACCTCTACAAAGAGGCCAGTCACAAGTGGAGTCCCTCAGGGATCAGTCCTTGGACTGCTCCTTTTTGGCATTTACTTCTCAAAAGTCAAGGCCAATGTCAGTGGTCTCTGGATGACTAAATTTGCAGATGACTGCAAATTAGGAGTTATCATTGAATTTCACACTGACACAAATGTTCTCCAGGAGGAGCTGACAAAAACTGGTGTCAGAACCATGGACTAAAACTAAAGGGCAAGAAATGTATAATAGTCTCATTTGAGAAGTAATCCATCCCTGGTAACTATCATATTGACAACACATCCCTTAGAGTTGACCCAGAATCAGGGACATAGGGACACACATGGATAGCAATCTAGCCTTTGATCATCACATGTCTACAGTGGTGAGAAAATCATTCTATTTTGCACAACTTATAAACAAGGTTATGGCATCTAAGTCCATGGAAGTCATTGTTCCACTGTATTCGACATTCATCAGACCTATCATTGAGTACAATGCCCCCTTTGGCATGTACCTAACCAGGCATATCCAACGACTGGAACATTCACAGAGGTTCCTCACTAAAAGAATACAGGGTGTAAATAATATGTCCTGTGCTGACCACCTCAAGGCCCTATCCCTGTATTCTGTCTTCTACAGGCTTTTGAAGGAAGATCTATGCCTGACATACAGGGCATTGTCAGACCCCACTCTGATGGACCTCCTGCATATCCTCAAAACAAACAGCACCAGAATTACCTGTTCTAAAGACGTAAGCCTTGTCTGTGATATAAATAGGACCTGCTGGAGAGATAGGTATGTATCCCAGAGACTACTCCATCTATGGAACAAGCTTCTCTATCCATGTGAAGCAGAGTTTCTTCCTAACCCAATTCAAGTGCAACTTGGCCAACTGGATGGGAAACTGGAAATTCATCCCTGGTTTGGCACCTATGTCTCTAATGGACGCAGGTAACCTGTCAATCATTCATCTCCCAGGCTCATGCTTCCAATTATCAAGGTTATCAGAACTTGTCAGAGATTTGGGATGCATGGCTAGGCTTAAAAAGGCCCTTGTGGTCATTAGCCTAGTAAACAACTTCTTCTTTTGGCTTTTTCCCAGTTAGGGGTCACCACAGCGGATCACCTGTCCACTCATGATTGGCAGTGGAGTTTTTACAGTGTTGAGTTGCCAGCCTGGCGCCCAACCTTCCACAGAAGGCACACACATGTACGCACTCATGCCTAGGGCCAATTTAAAGTGTCCAAGTCACCTACAGTATGTGATGCAAGTCAATATAGATGGCTTAATTATGCTGAGGGTGCACAAGCCAATGAATACATCACCACATCTACAGTATACAAAGTGTGCTTTACTCCAATTTTCCACTTGCAGCTGAAACTGAAGGGAACATTTATCTGTGTGCAGGATGAACCTATAAACCTATGAACATGTTTCAGTAAGAGATTCATTACTGAACCTGTGATGAAAGTAGCAACAGCAGACATGTATTTCTTCTTTCTAAATGTAATTACCTACACCTCTGAATAGACCCAGATCTAAATTTCAGCCTCTACTTAGATAATGTAAAAAAGATTAACCTAATATTATTATGGGACAACAAAATCTCACCCATCCTCACTAAGGTCTCCAGAATACCAATAGGAGAAGGCATCTTAGTTTTCCAACTAGAATATGGTTTTCCCTTAGCATAATCCTCAAAAAGAAACTCCCCACTCATTCACTCACCAATGAAATATATACATTCCTTACTCTGTCACCAAAACAGGAGAACCACTTAGAGTACAAAAAGCAAACAGGCTCCCACTCAAACAAAGGGCCAAGCTCCTCTTGACAAAGGGCCAAGCTCCGCTTGTGCTCACAACTGTTCAAACTGCTACAAAACCAAAGCTTCTCCCCACTAGCAGCCAAGCTAATGCACAAATTGCCATTCTACAACCTCAGAAATCTATACCATTCAGCATCATTTTCAGCCCCCAGAAAAAATATCCAATGCAGATATATCACTTGTTCTCTACACTGGGCCCTAAATTCTGGGAATGTTTCCTTTCCCATTTTGAAGAAACACACTGCTGACCAAAGTGCTTTGCACAGTTGAAAGCTCATCTTTAGAAAACGGCTACATGCAAGTTTTATACCTCCAACCATATTATATAACTCTGCCATGATCTATTCTAGACTGCATACTACCCTTCCAAATCATTGCATCTATAACCCAAACATTCCATAGACTATTCAAGGGTCTCTACAACTCTGTTGTATATTATTGTATATGTGTGTCCATCCGTGTTTGTATATACATTTGTAATCTTAAACATTTGCTTGTATTTCTTACTTTTTGTTTACACCTTTTTGTTCATCGCTGTAGTTATGAAATATAATACTCTAGTAATATATTCCCACCTGTACTGAAAATCAAATCGGTCATGTATGATCAGTGCTCTACTTAACAAATTCAAATAAAAGAAAAATAAATAAGGATGCATGTGTGCATGTGTGTAATTAGAAAATTGGTTTTTGAATGCCTTATAAGTATCTTATTACTATTTTTCTAGTGCCTGTGTGTGTGTGTGTGTGTGTGTGTGTGTGTGTGTGTGTGTGTGTGTGTGTGTGTGTGTGTGTGTGCGTGTGTGTGTGTGTGTGTGTGTGTGTGTGTGTGTGTGTGTGTGTGTATGTAACTGAGGGATCATGTTTGTTACCAAAAAATATATATCTCACGACCACAACTAGTTTATGCCTGAAAATAGTTCTTTTTATCTGCTAGTGTTACTTTTGTGTTACTTTCTTCCATCTAGAAATGTACCTGAACTGTTTTCATGGCATACAAGTAAAATCCATCCATGTATCCACAACCCCTTTTCCAATTTTTTTTTGCAAATGGGGTCAGGGTGTCACTTCAACAGTGACTCTCATCTAGAGCCAAAGTTTACACTGACAGGTAGCTACCTTCCACACTACACACTTGCACACACACCTATGGCCAGTTTGGAGTGTCCAGTCCACCTACTGAATGTCTTTGGAATGTGGAAAGAAACTGGAGCACCCAGAGGAAATCCATGCAAACACAGCAGGACATGCAGACTCAAGACAGAAGGCACATCAGCCAAGAATCAAACCAGGGAACTACTTGCTGTGAGGTGACAACACTATGTGTTGCACCACTGTGCTATCATATATGTAGTTTAATAATCTTCTTAGGAATATGTGCCTTACTTGCCTCCTTCAGGCCCAGAAATATTCATTTCTATCATCCACAAGTTTGTGTCTGTTCTGACTACTGTTGTGCACACAGTATAGATATCAAACTAAGTCTGCCAGGTAACACATACTCTTTTTACAGAACAACATAAAACTTGGAAAGCTGCTATCACAGTCAAAGAGAAAAGTAGTACTCATCTCTTCAAATGAGTGCAGTAAGCAAGAACAATTTAAGCATCGCTGTCCCTGTAGGGTTTTTTTTGGTTATCATTTTCAAAGGCTGCTGATCAGAGTGTGGTGTGTAAATCCTGTTGCATCATGTAGGCAAAGATGCCTGGATACTTAGATACTTATGCTCTCTGTGTCACACAGACACACACAGGTAAAGCATTGCCATCCCGCCTTCCCCTCAGACAGAGATTTCTTTTACTTTAACAGCTAAGATTTAGCTACGCAAACTGTTTTTGCTTAATTATTTAATCTCCAAGACCATGCACAATGTATAAATGTACAAATCACTCTTTTTAGGGATAGCACAATAAATCTGTTTAGACTTGCTCAAAGTACAGAGCACAAAAATCTACAAATCATTTCTGTCTTTACTCAGCTACTTTGCTCTTTTAATGACTTTTTTCTTGAATTATATAATCCTTCCCTCCCTTGAAAGCTTTAGAATGAGGTAAAGTGAAAAATATGTGTCTCACTTGGAATTGATCATGTACCTGCAAAATAACATTTGTGTTCTGACTCAAACTGCAAGTTCATATCTTCCACCAGCTGAATCTTGACAGATATGTTTACTTTCTCAGCTATTTGTCAAGGTTCACTTCCTGTCTGTTCACGTTTTTCTTATTTCAGGCAATGATTTAAATTTTCTTCCAGTAGCTAATGCTGCTGTCAGACTAAAGCATAAGACAACTCTCATTAAGACATGAAAATACTTTCATTGGTAAGGCCAAAAAGCCATAAATACCCTAGAGAGTAACTCTTGACCCCATCCACCCTAAACAATTCCTCATCTCTATCAAAACATACTACTCACCTGTCCAGATGGTGCATGCCACAATATATTACTTACCTATTTGCATGGTGCATTCCAAATTCCAGCAGCTTGAGAGAGGCTGCGGCTGTCAAGAAAATATTCCTCACTTCCTACAATTATCCAACATCCCACTGTCACTAAGAAATATTACTGTCATTAAATCCATAACATGCAAACAGCAGCTACCTTCTCTTTTATTAGGTAACATTCAGAGAAGCAGTTTTTGGTAGAACTCGTATTATTGTACATGGGAACTGTTTCAAAAAGGCAAGTCACTCTGGTTATTAAGAGCGCTGCTGTATAAAACTGTCAGTAACAAGCAACACGTCACAGCATATGTAGGGACCTGGATTTATTTCTGAACGTCATTCACGTAATAGGTAAGGAGGTGGCTTGGAGCCAAAACAAGCACGTAGGGTGTGGGTGAAATGTCAGGCTGGGCTGGGCTTTCATCATCTTCTTGACATAATCTCTGAACATGGCTGTGTTCTTGCCAAAAATAGAACAGCAGCATGTTTTTTTTAAGCTATAATGAAAACAACCGGCTTTTCACAGGAAGACTTAACAAGCATCTCAGAGTTTTAAATTAAGGTTTTCAGGTTCAGAGATCAGGAGCTTTGCACTAGCAGAACAACTGTTTTTATAATCTCTGAATTTGTACATGCATGTAGTGTGGGTGTGTGTGCGCTTGTATGCACAAATATGTCCTGTATGATTGTACCTCTAGAACAGCTTCATAGCTCATTTCTAAAGCAGAGAAAAGTTGTTTTACTTGGGTTTTCCACATGTTCTGAGTACAGAGGCTAAGTGACTCTGGACTATTTTTAAGACCAAGTGTTGCATACATCTTTTTTTGCTGTTACTTTGGTGTTCTATTAAACATTTGTACAGCAGAGCCCCTAGACATATAATGTTAATAAGATTTCACATACTAAATATCATATAATCTGACAATATATTTAACATATTCTATAACTGTTTGCTTTAACTTATGCTAAACAGGTATATTGTAAGCTATTTCCATTGCCAGGTGATAGTCTCTGATGCATCTTACCTCTGTCTTAAAGTCTGTCACTTAAAACAGACTAGTGACTGGCATATGGTCCTATAACCAACAAGCAGTTTTTGATTCCAAGGACATGACACCTTTTCTCTTCCCTTTTCTTTCCTGTCCTTTGTGGTGAAACTGTAGCTGATGATGTGTAGTAATTCGGGGAAAAGGAGATTCAGTTTGTAGGCTGCAGGATATTTTCATGTGGAGACTACTGGTTGGGGACAGATGCTTGAACTGCAGCAAATTCACTTTGGGGACAGATGCCTGAACTGCAGCAAATTCACTGTGGGGACAGAAGTATGCAGCACTGCGCCTACAGCTGAAATAGCCAGGTGCAGGCAGAAACAGAATGTTTACCTTACAAACAAGAGGTATAGGGCTTGATTCTCACCAAAGGAAATTTGCAGGGCTTAAAATGACTCATGAGAGCAGTTAGCCTAGGACTTAGATATGAACCAGTGAAGCTTAGAGAGTCCAGGCAGTATGCCAAACACACATCAGGATGCCTGGTGGGAATGTTATTGTCAGGAAAATGCATTGTCCAAGTAGTAATGTAAAGGGAGGTGATAGATGTAAACTTGGTGTACAGTGCTTATGTAACTACAACTTGTAAAAGGTTGCAACAGTGTGCAGGAAATCCTGTCCATCTGTACATTGCTGCAACCATTCTTATACTCCTTTGTGTCTTTTAGGTAATGCTCTCTAAGCACAGTGGTCCTTCTATGAAGAGAAATAGGCAGTCATCTTAATAGGGATTCTCTCTCAGCATGCCTTAGGTTTTGTTCTTGCTTCAGCATAGTTAAGTTTCAGTGATAAGTACAGCAGATTATCCAAATAACACCTGCCACTGGTACCAGGCCTCTGGGTAATAAATTCATCCATGCAAAGATCCAGGCTGGATAGGTTGCACAGTTTCCTTCCTGCACTTAGTTATTCAAGCTCTGGGCATGCAGCTGAATGCTTCTCTGAACCCACAGTAAATATGCTGTAGCCTTGTGTTTCTACAGCTGAATTGCAATTCAGCCATGTATTCCTAACCAATGGTCCCTACAGAGAAATGTTCCACAACCAAAAGGGGCAAATCACACCATCAAATAGCTTGTTTTATAATACAAGTGTGCCACAATAGTCTAAAGTACTGGATTTAGGTTCCAAGCTCTCTGAAGGTGTGGTTTTGAATACTGCTATTGCTGATATAAATATCTTTAGGGGGTAGAGTTGGCACAATGGTTAAGGCATTTATCGAAAAGATACCTTAAAGGGGGTGGGAGGATGGCATAATAGTTAATGTGTTACCTTACAGACATAAGGTGCACAGTTTGATTCTCATATGGGGTAATTGTCTAGGCTTAAAATGGCCCACAAGGGTGGGAGGTTGGCATAATGGTTAAGGTGTTTACATTACAAAAAAAGGTGCAGGGTTTGATTCTCACTTGGGCTAACTGGCTAGGGTTCAAATGACCCACCAAGGCAGTTAGCCTAGTACTAATCTATGAGCCTATGAACAAGGGCAGTAAGCCTAGTACTAATCTATGAACATGATACCATATAATTATCCCAAAAAAACTTGAAATACTGAGCATTGGAACTTGACAAAATTGGAAAATATTTCATAAGAGCTTAAGTACATAAATGATAGACAGAAATGTGGGAGTAGTGAGGAAGAATAACGCTGTAATATTATATATGCCATTACAAAGGTAGACGACCTTTGGGTAAAAAAATCTATGCAAAGTCAAAAGAAAAGAAAAATGTGGCTGTCAAAAGAGATTGTAACAAATCTTATGGAGAAATATGGTATTTAGAAAATGTAAGAAATCACAGAAAGAATAACTGTAACACTAAACAGAAGAGACAGACTTACAAAGGCCCAAATGAAGGAAAATACATAAAAGGGGCTAACACCGACAAATGATTGGTGCCAAAGCCGAGGACTAAAATTAAATGCATAAAAGTACATTATTATCCCCTTTGGCAAAGAGGAAGTCCCTGCAAATTACAATATTGACAGCACCCGCCCTAAGCTTAAACCCAGTGGCTTGAGATTTGGTAACACAGGTTGATAGCAATCTAAACCTTGATCACCATGTGTCCACAGGGGTAAAGAAACCCTTCTACAATGCACATCTCATAAGTAACAGCATCACAGCCAAGGCTAAGGATGTTATAACTCCTCGGTACTTGACCCTCATTAGATCACTAATATAGTACAATGCCACCTTTACATGTAACTCACCAGACACCTGCAGCAGCTGGAGAGACCACAGAGGTTTCTACCAAGAAAATTCAGGGCCTCCAAAACATAACCTACATGAAAAGACTGCCCTGTTACTGTACTATGTATCCTACAGGCTTCTGAGAGGCAACTTGTGCCTGACCTACAGAACAATCTCTGACCCTGCCCTATTGGAAATGCTGCACTTCTGCAAATCAAATGGGACAAGAGTCACTCAGAATCAGAATCAGAAATACTTTATTGATCTGCAGAAAACTGCTTACAACTGCATCGATAAACATAGACACAACTTAGACAAATCACAAATGTTACATAATTAGATATGACAGATGCTATACTCACTTATGTTACCCTGCATATATAACAGCAGAACTTGACATAGGTACACTGTTAACAATAGCTAAAGTATTAGGTTAGTTTGAGATCACATATAGTAGTGGCATAAAAGTGGGAGCCTTTCGTGTTAATTACCACTCACACTAGGATATGGTGTATTAAATATTATGATACTTTAACTAAGGTATAGCATATTGGACAGTGCAGTAGTGCAGCGGTAGTGTTGTCGCCTCACGGCAAGGGTTTCTCTGGTTTGATTCTTGGCTGGTGTGCCTTCTGTGTGGAGTTTGCATGTCCTCCCTACGTTCGTGTGGGTTTCCTCTGGGTGCTCCAATTTCCTCCCACATTATAAAGACGTGTCTAGAGCATTTCTCCCTGGGCCGCCGCTGAAAACTGGCTTCGTTCCAAGTCGGACTTTCCCGGTAAACAAATGTTAAATAAATAAATACTGCACAAAGGATAATTGCATTTATGATTAATATTGCACTGAAAAGAGATAAAAGAGAGAAAATGAATGGGAAAAAAAAGAAAAACATGGGTAAAAGTTAACATTGCACTATGTGGTCACACTATGTGGTCTCCTTCAGTAGTGGGGGTGGTGCTAAGATGGTAGGAGATGTTATGGAGTCTGATGGCTGTGGGCAGGAATGATTTCCTCTGACATTCAGTGGAGCACTTTATGGTCATCAGTCTAGGGTTGCCACCTGTCCTACTTTGCGAGGGACAGTCCCTCTTTGGGCAGTTGTGTCCTGCTAAAAAATTGTAAAACTGGGAAATGTCCTGAGATTTTAGGACAAAATTATTTCCTATATTTTATATAATAGTTGCATAAAACAGTTATTCTGTATCTGAAACACCTACATGTTATAAGAAACAGAATAAGCAACTAAAATGCTACGAGAATAACCTTTTATTTAGGCAAAAAAGGGAAGTTCTGTCCTTTGTACTGGCCATTGGTATGTTTTGGCCTGCAAGATCTGATGTTTGTACCAAAAATGTCCCACTTTGGGCATTTAAAAAGGTGGCAACCCTACATCAGTCTCCTGCTAAAGGAACTTCTCTGTCCATCCACCACTCTGTTGAGTGGGTGGTCAATATTTTCTATAATGAACTTTGGTCGTTCTAATATTCTTCTCTCAGCCACAGTTTTAAGGGTCTCCAGTCTTCTCCAACTACCGAGCTAGCCTTCCTTACCAATTTATTCAGCCTGTTTGCCTCAGCCTTCTTTATGTTACTACCCCAGCATATCACTGTGAAGAAGAAAGTGCTGGCCACTACAGTCTCATAGAACAACTGGAGCATAGTTTTGCTGATGCCAAAAGATCTGAGTCTTTGTACTAAGTGCAGCCTCCTTTTTATATGTCACCTGCGCGTTTTTGGACCAGTTCAGCTTACTCTTCAGGTACACCCCCAAATACCTGTAGTCCTGAACAATCTCCACTTCAACCCTCCTAACTGACAGAGAGTTCATTGGGGGATGAGATTCTGATCTCCCTGGATCTACTACCAGCTCCTTCATTTTATTTATGTTTAGCTGCAACTGATTAATCTCACACCAGCTCACAAAGCTGTCTACCCCCCTCCTGTATTCCTCGTCTCCATGCCTGATACTTCCTACTATGACAGTCATCTGACAATTTTTCCAGGTGATATCACTCATTGTTAAAGGTGAGGTCTGTGGTATACAGGGTGAAAAGGAAAGGTAATACAACTGCCCCCTGTGATTCTTCAGTGTTACATAGCACTGTGTCAGACACGCAGTCCTGCAATTGCACACATTCGGGCCTATCGGTCAGATACTTCAGGATCCATGAAACTAAAGGAGCATCCGCATTCATCGCTGACAGCTTATTCCCCAGCCTGTCTGGTTGGATGGTGATAAAGGCACTTGAGAAGTCAAAGAATACAATTCTGTGGTAGATAATGACATCTTTGACCCCCTATCTTCTCCTGGTATATGAACTGAAGGGTTTCTAGTTCTGACCTTGGGGCAAAGTATTTCCATGACCAGCCACTCAAGTACTTTCATGCAGTGTGACATGAGTGCCACTGGCCTGTAATCTGAAGTATCCCTCAGGCTTGTCTTCTTTGGCACCGAAATCAGGCAGGATGTTTTGCACAACACAGATACCCTATGGGTACTGAGGCTCAAGTTGAATATCCTGAGTAGCACCCCTCCAAGCACCTGTGGACTAATGCCATCAGTACCCACCACTTTTGTTGAGCAAAATCTTCTTAGTTTTCTGATCACCTGGTCCTCTGCTAGGATGATAGTCAAACTGCTAGCTTCTGCTTTGCCAGCTGAGGTGGAAGTGTGGGCATTTTTTTGTGCTATGTGGTCCAGATGTGATTGTGTACCTTCCTTCCCCTGTGTTGAACAGTAGAGACTGGAGGGACAGACAAAGTATGCATTTTGCTATCCAGGAGGGCATCTTCCCTTTGCAAGTGGTGACCACATTGCATATTTCCTCTGGTGCGAGTTATCAAAGAACATGTTAAATTCACTGGCTCTCTCTTTACTTCCCTCCATGACATGTCTGCCGGAATTAGAGCCAGTAATGCCCTTCATCCCTCTCCATACTTCTTTGCTGTTGCATGTTTTGTTCTAACTTCCTCCTGTCCTTCTCCTTACCCTCCTTAATCTTCTCAGCCAGCTGTTTCTGTGCCCTTTTCATTGCATCCCTGTCTCCAGACCTCAGTGCTCTCTTTTTCCTCATTCAGGAGGGTTTTGATATCTTTGGTGATCCATTGCTTGCTGTTTGGGAAGCAGTGTATAGATTTTAAGGGTACAGTGGTTTTCACACAAAGTTAACGTATTCAGTGACACAGTCAGTGGCACTTTTAATGTCTTCCCCATGAGGCTCACAGATGGTCTCCCAGTCTGTGGTCTAAAAGCCACCCTGATGGGTTGTGCTGGCTTCCCTTATCCACTTCCTGACCTACCTGATGGTAGCTGGCTGCCTGTTAACCACTGGCACATAGAGGTAGAGAAGGTGCACTAGACTGTGGTATGGTCTGATCTCCCAAGCCATTGGAATGGCTGTGCAACTGTATGCTTCTTTAACATTCACATACACTAGGTCCAGTGTTCTGTCCTGCCTGATGGGACAGTTGACAAATTGGGAGAAAGTACTGAGCATTCTGTTTAGAGAGACATGGTTGAAGTCCCTGGAGATGAGGACAAGAGCATCTGAATGATTTGTCAGAAGTCTTGCAGAGAGAGACCAAGTGGATGATGTCACATGCTGCTGTAGCATTGGCTAAGGGTGGGATGTAGACTGCAATAGCAATTTCATGGAAGAACTTTCTGGGTATATAGTATGGATGTGGCCTCACTGCTAATAACTTAATGTCTGGGCTCCAGATCTGCTCTTTCATTACTGTGTGACCAGGGCGGCACCAAAGCTCATTGACAAAAATCACAGGGCCTCTTCCTTTGCTCTTATTACTTCCAGGTGGGTTCCATCTGCCCTTACACACTGGAAGCCATCAATATCTACTGCTGCATCAGGTATATGCTCATGCAACCATGTATCTGTAAAACACATGAAACTGCACCCCCAGAATTCCATTTTATTTTTGATCAGCACTATGACCTCATCCATCTTGTAGCTACTCTCCCAACACAACCCTTCATGATTGTTGTTGCACACAGCTGCTTAGGGTACAATTACTGCCTACAGGAAGTCTGTTTACACAGTAACACTAATTAAATTCACAGCTGTGCTTTCTTATTACTTTCCTACTCAGAAATACCAAAGGAACTTCCTGCCATGTTACCTTTCTAGCTTCTTACTATCCAACGCAGACAAAGCCTGATTTCCTGTAGAGTCACCTCAATATATAACCCACTACCAGCCACTGTCTACCATTTCTGGAGCCAGACCTCGCTTCTGAGGGGGCACGGCTTGATTCTGAGACTATTATCTCTTGTAGTAACTTGGCTCACTGCTCCTTATCCTTGCTGTAGTTTAATCCACTAAAAAAAAGAAAAAAATATGAACTCTGGTCATGGTACAATAGTATTCTTCTCACCTCCAGCTACAGTCACAGCCAGGAATCACTACAGGGATCTCAACCTAGCCTGTGACATTAACAGAACATGCTGGAAAGATAGATATATCTCCCAGAGATTGCCACTTCTCTGGAATAAACTCCCAATTCACATGAAGCAGAGCTCCTCAATAACCTTATTCAAGTGCAATCTAGACAATTGAATGGGAGATCATAAATTCACCTCGGGGGTGCACGTCATGGATAGGTGCAGTCAGTGCTGATCATAGACTTGCTCTGAAAATAATGACCATCTAACCAAGGTCAGTTAGGGAACATGGATATAATGTAGCTAGGCTTGTAAAGACCCTAGGGCCATTAGCCCAGTAACTTCCTATGAACATAATAAACTATGAAAAGCAGTCATCCAGAAGCAGTGGACCTCTGTAAGGCACAATTGTAGCCATTTTCTGTATCAAAGGCTAAGGCAGCTACATGTATAATTATATTAAGAGATATCTACATCAGCATTTTAATAAAATGTGATTGAGACTGAAAAGTAATGCACACTGATTTAACAGAGTTTCAGCAGAAATGTAAGAAGTGATGATTATACCTGAGGAGAATGATAACCAATACGTTGGAATAATATTGTATAGGAATCGTAAGCAGTTTGTTACCAAGCCTTGCAATTATTATGCCTTCCTACTTCCCACCCTAGACTGTACCTCCCCTTTCAAGCCATACAGGCATCCAGAAAGTTTGCTAAAGGTTCATTTTCACCCTCAGCCTACAGAGAGTATAAAGACAAAAGTCTGATTCTCTGACAAGAAAGTTCATTGAATCTGTGATTATGTGGTAGACACTGACAAACTGCAAGCAAGACTATAGTTATGAAGCAGCATATTGTGAGAAACATGACTGTCACTGGAATAAATGACCACACATAAAGAAGGCATTTTTCAGAAACAAATTTAACATTCAAAAAGGGCCTTAAAGATAAAAATGTCAGCTGGTGCAGGAAACTAAAACACAAGACTTACAAGTAAGGCACTCTACAGTTGCATGTAACATGTACCTGAGAGGAAGGAAGGCAGTGAAACTAATACATTTTAAAGGTGCCATGGGAAAAAGACCATGGCTGTAGTTTGTAAATGTAAACAAAGTACAACATCTTTGGTAAAAGTGGACATACAGTGAAAGTGTATAGAAATTGATCCTTCCCAAGGCTTGGTTCTCCCATTTAGCTGACATATGGAATTCCTTCTATAGTCTATATGTGTGGGGTGGAGGCATACCTCCCACCTTCCCAAGATTAGTTTCTGTATCTTGCTGGTATTGAGTGCCAGGACAAGCTCCCACTCCCTTGTGACCCAAACCTACATTAAGTGGGTAATCAGAGAATGAATGAATCCTCACACCATCGTCATGATAAATAATGCAGCACAGGAAATTACATCAAACATTTATGGAAGTCTGAATATGTAGAAAGTAAAGCCGTTCCTGGAAAAATTAACCAGAAAATAAGCAGGTGAACTTGTTACTGTTAGATTGTTCCTAGGGCAGTGACCCTACAATGAATGGACTCAAAGGTATTGAAACAATGTATTGAGATGTCGAGAAAATACTGAGAGCTTCTGATATGTAAGTTGCTTTGAGAAACAAAAAAAATTACATTTGGTATCAATGGAAGGTAATGGATAAATGTTGCTGGGAAAAGCTAGGCAAACAGGACTCATGAAGAAATAAAGTAGATAGTTACTGAGATTTATGATTTAGAAAAAAAACTGTTCTGTTCGAAATTGTTCTGTTATATATAAAATAAAGCTATTATTAATTTTTTAGCAGATGCCAAATCTAGAGTCTTCAAACCAAGATCCATTTTTAATGCAATTTATTATATAGAACAAGAATAAATAAATAAATTGTGAAAAGGAAATAAAAAGTCACAATGAAATATTCAGACTACCTTGTTCCTGTGGTACCTATACTGAATCCTGATTAAGTATTGCATTACACGAAGATTGCAAATTAAGTGTTATCTAAGTAGGTAATTTGGAAGAGTACCACAGAACCTTAAATGTAGGGCCTTTTCATGTATTTGACAAAGAGGAAAGACATTTTCAAAATTAACATGACGAGCAAATCTTATCAATAATTTTTAGCTGATAACTTTGTGAAATACTTGACTATAAATACTCATAAGGACTGTTTACATGAAGAAGTTTAACTTTTGCAGTGTCATCTGTACCTGGTTTCTTAAACAGTGTAATCCCTGTTGCAGTTTATAGTGATAATATGTAAGTAGCTATACCAAGGCAAGAGTTACAGAATTTAGAGGAAATGTTAAGAAAATGAGCATGTGCGGGTTTGTATCTTAACAGCAGCATTTTAACAGACATATAGCACTTGAGAAAGATAATCGATGCACAAGAAAATGCTATTGTGGGTGTGTTGCAGATATTAGTGAGCTGAAATCATATCTAAGTTTCTTTAATGGTTATAGAAGGTTCTTACCAAATATGACAAGCTTATTAAACATTTTGCCTAATTTGTTATGGAAGGATGTACTATGCACTTGAGAAAATGAGCAGGAAGCAGCCAATGTGCTTTGTTCTTTATTTAACTGAGGAAGAGAATTACTCTTCATTGTGATGCTTCAGGATATGATACAGGGTTATGCTTTGGCAAAAAATGCCAGACAGTAGTGAGAAACCAATTAATTTACTGTCTCATATATAGATTATTACTAGGGAAAGGTACTCAGAGCTTGACAACCAAACACCAGCCATACATTTTGGTATCCATCCATTCCATATATGTTTGCATGATCCCAGACCGGTGATTACTTGAAAAAAACACCCATTCCACAAACAGGTTTGTCAACACCACTTTGTTGTGTAGCCCTACTGAGAACATTAAGGAGGAGTTAGCTGTCGTGACGACACTGCTATGTTAAGTTACCTACTGCAGGAAAACTGACAGACACGGACAGAACAGGCAAGTACTGATTTTCTTTCACAAATTTCAAGAACAGATATTTAAAGGTTGGTCTGCATTAACCTGAACCAAAGTTTGTGTGAAATTATTTTGGAAATGCAACCTTAACTGCAGGATGCGGCTGTCTATTTTGTGGATTTCTTGCAGAGGAATTACGTCTCAATCATTTTATACTGTTGAAAATGTTTTTTAAGTTTGTCCTTGCATAACAAGACTGACCCTTAGCTAGATCATATGTATGGCTTGGCTTCCTGACATGGAACACAATGTGGAAAAGGAAATAGGTACACACAAAATTACGTTTGTCTAAAAGTTTTAAGCAAGCAGTCGATCACCAAATCAATGTACCTGCAGATATGCATGTGACTGGTAGGAAAAGTCCTGGCCTAGCCTGCATAGAGATTGTTGTTGCTCATTATGTGGAATATTGTTTTTAGTTTTGGCAGATGCTCATAGATGAGGAATGTCTGTACCATGAGTTCAATGAGTTCTCAAGCAACCATTTTAAAACTAAGATGAAGTTTTGGTAAACATGGTATTAAAGTAAATTTTAGGTTTTGTAATAGATCTTATTTTCTTAGTGTAAATGTTTCTGGTCTAGTTCAGCTATATTACGTGGCAACAGTTTTGACTTTGACTGAAATGCCTGTTGCAAAGGCTGAAAACTACATTAACTTATGTCCAACAGATTTGAATGCAGATGTCCAAAGAAAACATCGGCCCTAGAAATAGACTTGATTAAAACAAATTACCAAACTGATAAGTTTTGTAGCTTGCAGTAGTCTTTAGTGACAACTATGGTTACAGATATAAATGACTATTGGAATAATTGAGATTGGTCTTGTGCCTGTATCCTATATAATGGTCATGGATAATATTTCATCAAGATGATGCATTCACATCAAACAAGATCTGCATTCATGCTTACTCTGCAAACCCAAAAAAGAGATTGCAGAATCAGTGAGTAGAGGAGAATAAATTTTGTTTCTAGCCTGGCATACATGAGAAAGTTGTAGCTGAAGAACCCATTCAACATTTCATTGTTGATAATACCTGTTGTGAGGAAAGTATTCTTTGAAATCTTCAAATTTGTTTTCATCTCATGTAGACATTGTATGCTTGACAAGCATGATACTACTCCCCTGAAGGACTCCATGAGATTCTAGTGAACCATTTCCTTGAAAATATTTGGTTCATAATTGCACAGATTGATATTATGTCATGTTCTATATTATTTTGTTCACTATGGCCTAGACCATAGCAGAAAATGTTTTTCAGTCCAGACCTGACTTCATGTTTAAAAAAATAAATAAATAAATAAACAAAATTAAATAAACAAGAATATGCCTAGTTTCACTGAAAGTTTGGTGGTGTACTCAGACCATTAGAAAACTGATGCTGAAAATTAAATATGGTAGCAAGTGTTTTCTCTTATTAATGCTGTACATACAAAATATGTACTCTTCTAAGTTTTTCCAAAGTGTAGATCAATGTGTGTATGTTTCTTTAAGAAGCTATCCAAGGGCTTACAGTTACACAAGTGTATAAATACTGAGAATGTGTGAGCCTGACTGCCATTTTGTAGTAAGCTGTTGAGATGTAAGCATGTATGTATGTAAGGTCTGTCTGTTAACCAGTTTATATTTAATGATGCTGCTATCCTTCCTGATGTGTTTCTGTATAATAAAGCATCTAAACGAACTACCCCGCCTGCTTGTCATCTGTGCTAGAGGGACAAGCGACATGGTGTTAGAAGAGACACTGTTGAAACGACTTGTGGCCAGAAAGAATTCCAGTTTCTCCACTTTCAAGAGGCATCTAGTTAGTACTGATGGAATATAGAGAAGTGGACAATTCCTGCTGCATGTATCATTTGCAAAAACAGGTCAGAAATGAATTTCAGATGTTGAAACTTGTTCAAACTATTTCTTATTCGCAAAATATGAAACAAAGCATACAGAACACTAAATGATATTAAAATAAGTCAAAATGTCTGATAATGATAGAAATATTCAAATTACTACAGAAAATGTTTGAAATAAAGTTCAAATTGCATAAAACAAATAAAATAAAGGGAAACAACAGCATTTTTCACTAAGCATGTATTTTTCCTATTGATTAAAGCTATCAGTTATCAGAAATATATGAAGTGTTCGCATGTTTGTGCAGTATTACAGTGCAGTTATTTCACAAATACAGTTATTTCTGAGTATGTTCACAAAGTGCAGTATTTCAAAGAGTTTATTGTTTATTTGAGTGTTATTACAAGCTGCAGAGAGGTAACTTATTCATATATAATTACAAGAGCCGTATTTTCAGTTTGTATCCTCAAACACATGCTTTGTTGGCATGGCAGATCGATTTCAAAAACCAAAGCCACTTGTGTTTGATAATAATATTGCAGAGAGCTGGAAAGTGTTTGAGCAAAAGTACAACATTTTCATACAGGCTGCATTTTCTGATAAAGATGACCATACAAAGGCATTTATTCTACTTAATTTAGCTGGGTCAAAAGCCATTGAAAGGGAATGCTCATTTGTGTATGCACCTGTTGTCTTTGCTGGAGAGGGGCAAAACCATCATATTGTTGTACCAGCTGAATCAAGGGAGGACCCTGACTGCTTAAAATGTAAATGTAGGGAAATGTGTAAATCCCAGACAAACATTACAATGGAGAGGCACTTATTTTACACAAGGGATCATAAGCCTGATGAACTTTTTGCAGCGTATATAACTGACTTGAGAAATAAGGCCAAAATGTGCAGATTTGGTGATTTAAGGGATGAGCTGATAAAAGACAGACTTGTGTGTGGTATTAAGGATGACTGAGAAAGATTTCTTCATGACAGTGATTTAACTTTGAATAAGGCCATTGAGATTTGTTAGATATATGAACTCAGAGAAAAGCACACAAACATGCTTGCAAATGAGAAAGGCATGTTTCCAGTAGCTTCTAAGACTCACATGCAGCACATGGTTAAAAAAAACAGGCCCAAGCACAGGGCAGCAGCTGTAGCCCCTGCAACACTAACAGGTAAACCCCAGAGCTTTCTAGCAAATTCCAGAGTTCGCACAGCCTCAGTGAAGCAAAATAGTGGGTTAGCAAACTCAAAGCAAGGGCCAACACCCAGTTTCATTGCCAACTGTTGCAACTGTGGTGGCAATCATGAATCTAAAAATGCTTAGCTTTTTGTCAACAATATCACAAATGTAATAAGTTTTATCGTTTCAAAAGGTTTTGCAAATCAAAAGCCACACATTCTTTTATTAAAATGGAAAATTTTAAGAAATGAGTTGATCAATTAAAAAGCTGAGACCCTACTTTTCATGTTGATGGTGTGTCGGTGCTCGCTGAAAATCAATGCAGTAGATTTATGAGCAAAGAATGAAGTATTTTGTACTGTTCGGATAAATGGCAAACCCACAGATCTCAAAGTTGATACTGGTTCAAAGTGCAATGTTATGTCTGCAGAAACATTTGCTAGAGCATGTGCTGGTGAAAGGCTTGATTTGGCAAAGTGTGTGAAACTTGTTGCTTATGGTGGTGAAGAGATACAGACGGAAGGCTCAGTAATGCTTTTATGTTACTCTGCTGGGAGAAGCTACGATGTATTATTTTATGTGGTCAAGAAGCACGTCCTGTCATTTTTAGGGCTCAGACACAGTCTGAAAATGGGACTGCTTTCATTTAATAAGGAGGTCCACCATGTTAACTTAAAAAGACCACCGTTTTAATTTCGCCCGGTCTATTTTTTCTACCTATGTTGTTCTTTTCGAAGACAAACTTCCAGTTGTGTACTCCATGAAGTTAGACCCAGATTGTGAAGTATAGAAGGTATAAAAAACATTAAAACATTTTGAATAGAACAATATAATTAATAGAAGGAATGTCATATGAACTTGCATCTATGTGATACATCTATGACTATGAATACATTTTTTATTCAACTGATTGAGTTTGTTGCTGTATTATTCTTATATGCTATTCTAATGAATTAGAATATTTGTCTAAGAGAGAAAGTGATGGACCAATAGAATGTATGGGTAAAGTGAGTAAAACCAATGAGGGATATTGTGGAGAAAACAATTAATTTTTATTGGCCAGTATCCTCAGAATCTAATATGAGATGGCTCGCAACCAGGAAGAACTGGATGTTGAATCATTGGTGTATAACAGAAGAGGATACAAACAAACAAATTAGATGTTAGTGATAATTTCGTGAACCTATGAGAAGTGTTTGTTCAATGAAGTGATCTAATTGGTTGAACTGGAAGCCTTTCACATTTCTGCAATTTGTTAATGATAATTAAAGGATGAAATATGCAGCTGCATTCCAAGAAGGCAATTTTTATTTAGGGTTTATTTTGAATCTGAATTATTGTCGAAATAGGTCTCCTTGGACATAAAAGCTGCTCTTCAGGTTTAAATTAACTTACCAACAGCAAAACCATAAGGGACCCTTTTCATTTTATATCCATCAAATTGAGAGGTGCATTTGGGGTTTCTTGAATAAAGCAGGTTTTGTTGTTCATTCAGGGAATGTTTCTGCGAGTAGATTACCGAGTGGTTTGTGTCTTGTTCTACACGCTCGCAAATTCAAATGCTGTGAACAGAACTATTCTCAGTTATACTTAATGTTTGAATAAGGAATGCTAGGCGAGTGTGTTCATAGGTTCATAATTAGGTACTAGGCTATCGGCCCAAGGGCCTACATAAGCCTAGCCAGCAAGGCACCATAGATTATGCCACCCAAGAAAGTTATTTTCCTGTGCCACTGTCCAGCAGAGACACAAAAGTGATCCCCGGGGTGTATTTCCTATTTCCCATCCACTCATCAAGATTTTTCTTGAAGAGTGCTAATGAACTTTGCCTGACATAGATGGGTAGCTTGTTCCAGAGTATAGGAAGTCTCTGGGACAGGAATCTATCCCTCCAGCATGTCCTGTTTATTGTGGTGACAAGGTTTAGGTCCCTAGAGCATGTAGCTTGGAGGGATTGGGATTTCTTTAGGTGTAGCATGTCCAACAGCTCTGGGTTTGATATAGCTTTATATGTTAGGCAGAGATCACCTCGGAGTAGGCAATATGCTACGGAGTAAAGCTGGAGTTATTTGAGGTGGTCAGTGTAGGGCATTTGTTTGAGGCCAGTAATCCTCTTTCTGAGGTACTTCTGTGGCCTTTCCAGCTGCTGCAGATGTCTTGTGAGGTACATTCCAAAAGGGGCATTGTACTCTATAATGGGTCTAATGAGTGACAAGTAGAGGGGAACAATGACCTCTTTTTTCCTGGATGAGAACCCTTTTATGATGAGGTGTGCCACGTAGAAGGACTTCCTGACTACTGTGGCGATGTGACTATCAAAGAAGAGGCTACTGTCCACCTGGGTCCCAAGATCTCATCACGCATTCAGTGTTAAGTAGATTGCTGCCTATGTGGTAGTTCATGGGTACAGAGTTTTTACCAAAGGGGATGACACTGCACTTTTTGGCATTGAGCTTGAGGCCATGGCTCTGACACCAGGCATCTGTCTCAGTGAGGCCCATCTGTAGGATGTCCACATGATTTGGGGACTTGACTATGGCTCCTAGTTTGCAGTCATCTGTGAACTTCATCAGCCAGAGACCTTCTGTGTTAGCCTGTACTTCAGAGAAGTAGATACCAAACAGGAGAGGTCCCAGGATGGAACCCTGTGGCCCTCCACTTGTCATTCATAGGTTCATAGGTTCATACTAGGCTATCTGCCTAAGGGCATTTATAAGCCTAGCCCATAGTTATGTGGCTTTCGCCACCCCTTTAGTTTGAATAAAAACTATGCCTATCATTTTGCTGTGCCTCTGTCAAGCAGTGACACTGAAGTAATCCCTGGGGTATATCTGCAATCTCCCATCCATTGGTCAAGATTCCTCTTGAACAAGGCCAGAGAGGTGCTCTGCCTCACATGTACCGGGATTTTGTTCCACAGCATAGGGAGTCTCTGGGTGATGAATCTGTCCCTCCAGCACGTTCTATTTATAACCGTGTCAAGGTTTAAGTCTCCCGCCCTTGTGGTTCTGAGGGATCTAGATTTTTGAGGTGAAGCATATTCATCAAATCTGGGTTTGACATGGCCTTATATGTCAGGCACAGGTCACCTCTGAGCAAGCGGTATGAGACTGAATAGAGCTGGAGTTCTTTCAGTCGGGCAGCATAAGACATATTTTTGAGACCCTTTATCCTTTTGGTGAGGAACTTCTGGGGCCTTTCAAGCTGCAGCAGGTGTCTGGTCAGATACATTCCGAACGGGCATTGTACTCAATCATAGGTCTAATGAGTGATGAGTACAGGGGACGATGACCTCCCTTGATCTAGATGTGAATCCCTTCATGATCAGGTGGGCGATATAGAAGGTTTTCCTAACTACTTTAGCAACATGAGTGTCAAACGAAGGCTACTGTCAACCTGGGTCCCCAGATCCCTGATGACTTTTCTGTGCTCAGTGGATTGCCACCTATATGGTAGCTAGGGGTAACCTTGTTTTTCCCGAAGGGTATGACTATGCATTTTTGGCGTTTAACTTCAGGCCATGGCTCTGGCACCAGTTATCCGTTTCTGTGAGGCCCTTCTGGAGGATATCTGTGTCAGATGTGTTTTCGACTATGGCCCAGTTTGCAGTCATCTGCAAACTTTGTCAGCCATAACCCTCCTGTGTTTGCTTGTACTTCAGAAAAGTAGATGCCGAACAAGAGTGGACCCAGGACTGAGCCCTGTGGGACACCACTTGTGACAGGCTTTGAGTCTGACATGGCTCCAGCAACTCTGACCCTGTGGGTTCTGTCACTTAGCCAGTTTGCAACCCATCTTGTGATGTATGGGTTTACATTCAAGCTGATGAGTTTTTCGATGATACCTGAGTGGGGTATTGTGTCGAAGGCCTTTGCCAGGTCGAGGTAGGCTGTATTGACTGCCTTTCCCTCATCAATGGCCTTGGTGACTGTCTCGAAAAAGTCAACCAACTTTAAGAGGCAGGATCTGCCTTTGACAAAGCCAAACTGGGTTGGATCCAAAGTCTGCAAGTTCCCTATGTCTTTATTTATGAGTTCCATTATGATCCTCTCCATGGCTTTGCAGATAAGGCTTGTCAAGCTAATGGGGCGGTAATTTCCAGGGTCTGTGGAGGCACCGCCCTTATGAAGTGGGACCACAGTCGCCGTGCGCCACTCCTTGGGTACGTATCCTGAGGTGAGGCTAAGATTAAACAGCTGTCCTAACTGTGGGTTTAATTCCTCGTTGAGTTCGTGAAGCACACAGCTGGGGACACCATCCGGTCCCATGGATGCTGTGTTTTTTGCCTTAATGAGGGCAGTTCTCACCTGGGCGTTGGAGATGTTTGGGGTGCTACAATCCTCTGGAATAGATATCTCTCCTTTTGGGGGGGAGAAGTTTGCACTGAACCTGTCAGCCAGTATGTTGGCAATGTGTGTAGGTTCAGTAATTTTCACATCATTTTGAACTAATTCTGAGCATATCTGGGAGTTTCCTCCTAGGTTTCTAACATAGCTAAAGAAGGCCTTATGATTCTCTTTAGAGTCCTTGGCGATTTTTCTCTCAAAATTTGCCTTGGATGATTTTATGAGAGCTCTTAATTTTTTACTTATAATGATCAAAGGTGTCTTACCTTTCAAGGATTTTGCTCTATCTTGTAGTAGCTTCCTCCTTTTGTTGTAGAGCTTGTTTATGGCTGGGGTCCACCAGACTGGACGCTTGCCTTTGGTACAGAGAGTCTTAGTTTTGTTTGGGATTGCCTGATCCATGCAGTCCTGTAGGTGCTGGTAGAAGGCATTTGTAAGTGATTCAGCGGTTTGAGTAATGTTTACCACTGGCTCAGGGGCCTTAAAGGAGACCACACTAGTTTGTAGAAGTGTGAAATCGGCTTTTGAGAAGTTGCAGTCATTGCCTTGAGGTTGGATTTGGAGTCTGCAACTTTTACAGTGTGGGTTCTGTCAGTGAGCCAGTTGGCAACCCATCTTGTGACATAGGGATTTATACCTAGATAAGTGAGTTTAGCTATAATTCCAGAATGGGGGATGGTATCAAAAGCCTTGGCGAGGTCAAGATAGGCTGTGTGAACCACCTTACCCTCATCCACGGCTTTGGTGACTGCCTCAAAGAAGTTGATCAGGTTCAGGAGACATGATCTGCCTTTCACAAACCCGAACTGGGTGGGATCCAGAGTTTGGAGGTTACCAATGTCTTTGTTTATGAGTTCCATGATGATACGTTCCATGGCCTTGCAGACCAGGCTAATAGGTTGATAGTTCCCGGGATCAGTGGTGAGAGCAGTACTTTGTAATGGTCTGAACGCTCGCTAACCAGTATATTCTAAAACTGAATGTTAATTGTTTTATGGTGTAAAGTCTGTATGCTATATGGTTATTTCTCTGTATAACTCACCTCATAACCTAGTACCAGCCTCTATACTTTTAACATCTAATAATTGCTTGGAGTGTTTGCCTCTTTTCCTTTCTTTCCCTACTCTCCCTGTTCTCTCTGCTAAAGCCCTATGTGTGTATCTTTGTATCCCCTACTCAGCTAATGCTTGTGTTGTTCTGCTCTTTCCCTACAGCTGTCCATGCTGTGTTCTACCCTAACTACTACAGCCTACAAATCCTACCCTTTAAGGATATCCTCTATGGGACCCTGCTAAAGCCCGCTGAGGAGCTTTTCAACAGATAGCACCCTCCAAGACTTAAAGTGTATGTACTGCTGCATATTGTAACTTAAAGTGCTACTAGTTCTAAAACTATCATAGTGCCTGTGCTTTTCTCCATGTTTGCTAGGCAGCCTACAGCAGTCTATCTCTTGACCGCTTAATTATCCACTAAGCTGTAATTTACCTGTTTAGCCACTAGGTGGCACTGCTCACCCTCTAAAGCTTAAAGTCCAATTCTTTACCTTTTCTCATTTCTCTCCCATAGCTATCCCTCTTAATATTTTTCCCCACTGGCCTGCTTCATCATGTGCTTAAGTTCATTTACCTATCTCCCCCACACTCCCAGCCTTGACTTACCTTGTTCCTACTTCCATCAAGCTCCCACTTTTCTGTTCACCCTACGGGCTTACTCCGCTCCTCTACCCTTCCCCCAATACTCCTATATTTATTTCAACACCAAAACCCTCCCTCTCTCACTCACCAATCATCCCCACTCTTGTCTCACAATCAATCTCCACTCTCTAACCCCTCCCTCTTCAACTCCATTCCCCAATCACAACCACTTCAACCCTACTCAAAGTCCCTATAAACTACATGTCTACCTCATCTTATACTTTCCTATCTGCCCTACACATTCCTGCCACTATAATACAAATACACTTCAGTACCATGACTTGTCTTCTAGCTCAAACAATTCTCATCCCATTTATCTGCTTTCTATTCTTACTCCCTTTATACCACACTACCTCCTACTATTCTAACGAACTCCACCCCTCCTTCCTATCCAACCTCCACACTCCCAACCCTCTTCCTCATCCCACTATAAAACATTTTCGCAACATATCCGCCTCCCTAGTTCAAACCAACCTCTTCCACTACTTCAAATTAAAGCTTGTCCCCCTCCCACCTACATACTTCAAACCTAAGCTAATTCCTTACTGTCCACAATTATTAAAGATCAAAGCAAAAATGTCACTACCCTTCCTCAACTACCTCTGCTTAGGAGGGGGCATACATCCAAACCCTGGACCAAATACTTCCTCTAGTCCCAATCCCCCTGTTACAAGCAATAACATTATCCACAAATTCCTCAAATTCTTCATCATGAATGCCCAAAGTCTAAAAAACAAAGTAACCCACTTTCATGCCTGGCTTAACCACAACCTACCAAATATTGTAGCCATCTCCAAAACCTGGTTAATCAATCAATCATCTCCACTCTCGAACCCCTCCCTCTTCAACTCCATTCCCCAATCACAACCACTCCAACCCCACTCAAAGTCCCTATAAACTACTTGTCTACCTCATCTTATACTTTCCTTATTTCCATATTTGTGACTCTGAAATCCAACCTGGATTCCAATCCCTGAGGCATGACCACTTAAATAGAAAAGGGGGAGGGGTCGCCTTAATCTACTCTAAATTGCTGTCCATATCTCCCTACCCCAATCCTATCCCTCCATTCAGCAATGCAGAACTAGTAATAGGCCTACTAAAAATAAATAACCACAAATGCATATGTATCATTGCCTTCTACATCCCCCTGGTAATAACATCACCACTCTTGAAGAAATCCTCCTCTGGACCTCTACCAATATTAAGCTAGAGACCTTCATACTTGGAGATGTAAATATTAACTAGAATAAAATCAACAACCCAAATCCCACCATATCAATCAATTTATATAACTACACCCAACTAACTCACTCCATCACCAGACCCAACAAAACAACCCCCCCCCAGGTACAACTCTAGACTGGATCCTAGTATCCGACCCTAACAAAGTCATAAACTCTGGCATTATTCCTGACTGTATAGGTGACCACTTGGCATCTTTCATCCACAGAGCTACCCACTCCTCTCCTCACCTACAACAATATACCCATACTCATAACCTCACAAACTTTAACACCACAACCTTCTCTGATGGCCTGAAAGAAACAAACTGGAATTCCCTAAAAACTCTACCACTTGACAATGCTGTAGAGTTCTTCAACTCCACCTTCTTAAGCATCCTCAACTCTCTAGCTCCACCAAGAACAATAAGGGTAATAACCAAGACCATGTCTTGGCTAAGCAAAGACACCAAAAAACTTACGCTACAAAGGGATAAATCCCGGAAAACATACCACCAAAATAAGCAGCCAGAAACTCTTATTATATATAAACAACTTCGCAACCTCATTAAATAACAAATCACCAGAGATAAAAAGTCCTACTATATTAAACTCCAGTCCAACCAATCAAACACCACCAAACATTTCTGGAATTCAATTAATTGTCTTCTCAAGCCAGGCACCAAAAATAACCCCTGCCCTGACTCCTGCAAATCTGATTCTGAAATAGCCTCCCTGTTCAACTCCTTCTTTACCAACTCCATAGCAGAGCTGACCAAGACCTTCGCAAGCAACAACCCGTCCCTCCAAACTATCCAATCTTCCACATCCCCTACTCAATCCTCTGCCTCCAATCCCCCTCAATATTTGTACTTAAACCCATCTCTACCTCCCACATAAAAAGATTACTCTCTAAATTAAACCCATGCTCCAATGCCCCTGACAATATTCCATCTTCCTTTTTAAAAATAGCCGTAGACAGTATTGCTCCCCCCATCAGCATCTTAATCAACAGATCCATGCAGCAATCTTATGTGCCCAAATTATGGTGTGATGCCTTTATTCTACATCTCCATAAGGGAGGCAAAAACAAGAGCATCTCTAATTTTCACCCTATAGCTATCCTCTCCCCAATCTCAAAACTCCTAGAAAAATGTATCCACCTACAGCTTATGCCATTCCTAGCCAATCACCAACTAATTACTCCAACCCACCACATTTTTTGACCTGGTTATAGTACTATCACCGCCCTTCTCTCATTCTTGGACACAGTAAATTTTGCCTGTGACTGTTAAAATTGTCTTTACAGTTCTACACGATCTGTCCAAAGCATTCAATACCATCTCCCACACCCTCCTCTTAAACCACCTTTCTAGCCTTCATCTCTCCCAGAATTCTTTATCTTGGTTCTCAAGCTACCTCTCTGACAGGTCTCAAGCCATGAAATGGGGGAAAGGCACCTCTTCCTTCCTTCCTACCTCCACTGGAGTACCTCAGGGATCCATACTTGTTGTTCAACATCTTTATTAATGACTTCCACAAAGCCATACCCAATACCAAAATTGTACAATATGCAGATGATTCAACTTTAATCTGCTGTGCTTCCAATCTCTCTGAGCTACAATGACCCAAACTACTTTCTCCTCCACCGAAAAATGGATGCTCCAAAACCACCTCTCACTAAATGCCAACAAATCCAAAATACTGTTATTCTCTCCTTCAAAAGCCTCCCATCTTGATAAAAATTCTTTCCAAATTAATAGCCAAAACAACACTGCCTTAGAGGTTGTTCCTTTCGTTAAACTACTTGGGGTAACTATTGATGAACACCTAAAATTTGACGCTCACATCCAGCAAAACATTAAGAAAACTCATGCTAAACTTGGTATGCTATACAAAAACATCCACTTTCTTTCCCCTCCCACTAGACAAACTCTTGCCACTACTTATCTACTTCCCTCATTCTTATATGGCGCTCCTCTTCTAACAAACCTATCAGCCTCTCTCTCTCCTCTAAACTGGAAGTCTGTTATAATAAGATTTCTAAATTTGCCACCAAAGCCAAATTCGCCTCCCATCATCGCACTGCCCTTAATTTGTTAAATTGGCTTGAACTCCCCACCTATCTAGACTATCTCCAAATTACTACAGCCAACAAACTAATTTTTCAACATACTAAGTGCCCAACTCTAACCAATATCCTCCAGCCATATACCCCTCCGAGATCTCTGAGATCAACCCACCAAAACCTAATCACTGTCTGCAAACCCAATTGTCCTGCTGGGCAGCTTCTGCTGTCCTTTTCTTTAGCTAAAAAATGGAATTCTCTGGCGTCCTCTCTAAGGATTGTGAAAGCTTTGAAACCTTTAAAACTCTGCTACACTCCTACCTTTCTTCTAACAGGAAATGCAACTGTTCTCCCCCACATAGCCCAATACTTTTTCCTCCCCTTAAACTCTTGTCTACCTCTAAGCACAAACCTAACTTTACTTAAATGTAAATAATGTAAATATCACAACTGTACAACCCACAAATAACCTCTACCATCTTTTGCTCTCTTTCTCATCTTAGTCTTTTCACCCTCACATCTTAGTTTCCTCTGCCTTCCTAAATTTCAGATGCCTTATAATCAAGGAACTTATTCCTGTTCTTTAGCTTAATATAAAACTGTAACCATGATTTCTTTACTATAATTATCTGTATCTACACTACATAATACCATCCTAAATATTTTGGCATTATGTAACCAAAGAATTTATATTGTTCTCTGACACAAAATGATATTTTAATTATGTTTTCTTTACTTTGATTGTAACTGTGAAGATACTATGTAACACAAAGATATTTTAATTACTTACTTTGATTGTAACTGTGAATTACACTATGTAATGCAGAAATTTTCTCCCCGGGCCTCCACTGAAAATGGGCTCCCTGAGCCCAGTGGACCTCATCGGTCATCAAACTGAAATAAATAAAGAATATTGCATTGGTCCTATAGGAACTGATATAGATCAATGGTAGACATTTTACTAGTATACATGAACTGAATTAATGAATGACATCATACAGAAGAAAAATATTTTCAATTGGTTGAGATTTGTGGAATTCTAATCATTGCCCAATGAAGGAAGAGATTTGACCAATGAATTTGTTTTAATTTTATTTTATTTTTATTTTATTTTACATTTGTTAATGCTAATTTTGATAGTAGTATCAAGCTACTAAGCATGCTCCACACTAGCTGATGTGTCAATTTCAACTGAGCCAATTGGGTATTAACCTAATGACTAATTTTAATAGATTTTGGCACTGAATGTGGTTTGTGTTTATTGGACAATAAGAATTTTAAATTTGAGTTCTCTCGAATTTAGAAATTAGATCGGATGATGGGTTTCCAAAACCCAAAAGTGCTTATCTTATGGTTATAACTTAGTAACTTAATTAAATAAAGTTAAAGTAATTTTAGTTTTTATGATACAAGTCCTGGTGAATGCATTTTGTTGTTTTTATCATGTTTAGTTTTACTCTGCAGTGGTTCTTTATTCGTTAGCAGGGGGTGTGGGCAGCCCCCCACATGAGGGTTGTAGGGGGTCTTGCCCCCTGCATTAAAAATGTGTTTAGTATTTTGAATTTTCAGTCTTTTGAGATTCACTCTTTTGGTTTGTCAGCCTTCTGAAGTAGACCCATATATATATATATATATATATATATATATATATATATATACATGCATACATACATAGACATACATACATAGACATACATACATAGACATACATACATAGACATACATACATAGACATACATACATACATATACATACATATATATATATATATATATATATATATATATATACATACAAGCATATATATATATATATATATATATATATATATATATATATACATACAAATATGTGTGTGTGTGTGTGTGTGTGTGTATATACATATATTTATATATATATATATATATATATATATATATATATATATATATATATATATATATATATACACATACATATATATGCAAAGGGTAAAAATGTTTCACAGACAAACTATTCAGTAAAAACTGCAAGAAAGACTCAAATACCTTAAAGCTGCTGTGGTGGAAGCCCATGGGATATATGGAAATGATACCATGCCTTTATTCAGCAATGGCAGGCATTACAACATAGTGCTTCCATGCAGTGTATTGATTGATTGAAAAACTCTGTTCCCAAAGGCAACATGCCTGAAACTTTTTTCCACCTATTCTTAGTAATGTGCTGGTATTATGAATAAAAAAACACATGACTCTAAGAAAGAAATACAGAATATCTCTACTCTTCCTTTGTATCAGAACAGATTTCTAGATCTCTTTAGACTTTTGACATGGGCTTACAAAACAAAAAAACTTGAACAGTTTGAAAAGGTCACTAATGTTTATCAATACATTTATAAATTACTTTAAACACAGAAGAACTGTCTACTTAGAAAATGCTATGTAAACTGCCTTTGCTCTGTGAAAGGGCAAATGCAAGAGAGGCATTTTCTTAAGTTCTATGCTACAGCCATTTGAATCATCATCAAACATTTGAGGTCAGGTAACAAATCTGAAACTTCCATGAAAATAAACAACCTACAACTTTCTTCTCCCGTTCTAGCATTATATCTAAATATAAAAGGCATGGTAGAAAACCTAAATATTACTGAAACCTTCCAAAGGTTGATAAATGCTAAGATGTACACTAACTCTGAAGTTAACCAATTGGTTTTTGATAATTCTTTGGATAGTCAATAAATCAGTGTACTTAACAGATGTTTACATTTATTTCCTTTCTGAGCCACTAGTGAATTTCAGATGGTCCCTGACCACAAATGTTTTGCAGAGTTTTAAAACATACATTTTGATTTAAAAGCAGGGAAAATTAAGATGCTAAACATTTTGATAGAGTTAAATTAAAGTTAATTTTAATTAATAGAGTTAAATTAAATTTAAGTTAAACTAAAGCGTGAACACTCAGGATGCATCCCTTCTACCTCACAGTGTCAGCTGTAGCTGATAGCCTTACAGAATCTGCTCCTGGAAGCCCAGCATTGCTAATCGGGTTGCCCCCCAGCTGCTTTATTTTTTCAAAGTTTCACTGAAGCTACAAGGCAGGCTACGAAAGCGTGAACACCCACGATGCATCCCTTCTACCTCACAGTGTCGGCTATAGCTGATAGCCTTACAGAATCTGCTGTATGTGTATTTTTTGTTCTATAACATTGCTACAGTAGTTCTGAACTGAACCAGCACACTTGCGGAGCTAACTGAGGCTGTTTTTTTTCCTTCCCTGTAGTTACTAGTTATTTTTTACTTAGTTTTACAGTTGAAGTCCTTTTTCCACTACATCTCTAGAGGGCAGGAGAACACAGCATCTGATAGCATTTAATGCACTTCGGAGCTTTGCCCTGGATCTCTGTGCCACCTGTCACTAACCCTCTAGTCTAGGCATTAATTCTACCTATGAGATTTTACAGTAGACTCCACTTTAGAAAGTAAGAGTTTGCTGGATTTGTATTAACTTTATTTTTATATTCCCACAATAAGGGATTTCTTACCTTAATTTTGTATATTAACTTTAGTAGTAATCTTATTATTAAGTTCCCATAATAAGGTGTTTTTTTACCTAGCTAAGAGACATCAGTGCTTAGCTTCACTGAAAGGCTTGATTGGCTTTGCACACTCTAGTAATTGTCTCTGCCCCGCTTCGCTCCCGTACCCTTCCCCCATATCCCACCCACCCCTAGTGGTCCTACACTTATACTTCCCTCGCCACACCCCCACCCTGAAGCAACCTATCCTAACCAACTACCATTTAATACAACTCCACCTCATCTCACCTATTCTACTTTTTCTACAGCCTTCTCTTATACTATAACCCTTCCTCATATACCTGCAGCTATTTCTTCCCAGAAAAGACTATACCTTACCTATAATTCATAATGTAGTTATATCCTAACTCTATCTCTGTAGGGTTCCATAACTCTTCTTAGCAGTATGTCTTCTAAAACTAAAAGTACCCTACCTAAGACTCCTACAACTAAAAGCAGCCTAGCCAAGCTAATACTCATATCCATACATACTCTAGTTTTCACATTGTCCTATCTCCTTACCTCCTATGAAAAAGTAAATAATTACCACATTGATTACTCTCTCAAACAAACAACCATTGATTTTACTACCCAAAAATTGACTCATTTAAACATCACATCCACCTATAACTACCTGCTAGCCAAATACCATCAAATTGCACATATTAAATTCAATAATCCAACTTTAAGGAGACTGAAATATCTAATCAACTTCTCCTGTAAACCATCTTTACAATTTAAAACTCCAACCCTAAAAGATGGTGACATACATCCTAACCCAGGACCAACTAATACCTCTGCTAAAACAAGTCACATTATCACAAACTCCACCCTTCCAACCCTAACTACTGACTCTAATGCCTTACTTATAGGACATCTTAATATCTGCAGTATTAACAACAAGGTTGCCCATCTCCATGCTCTCCTTGAAAATCACTCCTTTGACATTTTCTGTCTAACTGAAACTTGGTTGAAACCTTGTACTAAAAATAATTCCTCCAGGTTACAATATACTGAGACTGGACCGCATCAAACATAAAGGTGGGGGAGTAGCACTGCTGTTTAAGACTGGACTACAAATCTCCTCAGTACCCTATAACCCACTACAGGATACTAAGGCTGAACTCCTTATTTCTAAACTACAATTAAACCCAAATAAATCAATCTATATTATCTGTATCTATCTACCTCCTGGAAATAATTTTACCATAATAGAAAATATCCTTGGTTGAGAATCTTCTACTTACCCACAAGAAACTATCATATTAGGAGATTTTAACTATGACTGGTCCTCAATCAATACAGACAACCCTTCCTCACACATTAATCTTCATGGCTTTACTCGGACAATAAACATCACCACTAGAATCAATAAACCTAAAGTTGCACTTAATTTAAAATCATTTTTTCTCTAAAAACTGCATTTTACCTGATTTTGGCCTAGCACTCAAGTGTGAGGTTATTTATTGCACTGTTGTGATTATTTTGCTGCTTGTGTATCTCTGCTACCTTCAAACTACAACAAAAAGAAAAAAAATCTTGCTTTTTTCCCACTTTCTGAAAGTTAAGAAAGTTCAGTTACAGGTTTGCTGTTCTGAACTGTTTGGAAGTTTCTAGAAGACCAGTGCTTGCTTGGGCTAAAGGGAAGTCTCTGTGTTCACCAGTGGGAGTGGTTAACACTGAACAGCCTGCCTGTCCCTGGAGGAGTGGTTACTACCTAGAAGCTGCAGTTTTATTGGCCATTTTGAGTCAATTCTAAACTCCTTGATCTCTCTCTCTTAAAACCCTACAACTCTCTTTTTGCATGGTTTTGCGCACTGAGCAGCATCGGGCAGTGCTGCCTAAACAGGTTTTAACTATTCCAGGCTCCACAAAGTCTGCTCTTCACTTTTTCCATTAGAACTGTTCAAACTCTCAAAGTAATCACTCTATTCTCTTTCTAAAGCCCTGCACTTGCTCAGCTCTTATAAGGAAACACTAACTAACTAAAGCACTACACCCTCCTTGACTTCTCATAAGTATTAGACTCCCGATTGGTCCTTCCTGATCAAGTGAAAAATCAGTTCCCTTCCCTAATCTGATCAGTAAAAAAACAGTTCCCTATACTAATCTGGTATGTCCAAGGGTCAGTTTCAAGGTTACTCTCCAGTCCAGCTGGTGAATCTGGGAATTTTGAGGCAATGTTACAATTGCCTTATGTACACAGACAACCCTTTCCTCCTTCCAACAAACTCTAATACATGTGAGAGATGCAGTTACACAGCCAAACTGGAGGCAGAGCTCTCTCAACCCAAGACTGGCACAGTCAGTCAGGAGGAAGAGGTAACCACCCACATCACAAATCCAGTCTCACACAGACCTATTGCATCTGCATACTCAACACATAAACACACAAAAACATACTCAGAGGCTCTAAATAAAAATCTGCCTAAACAGCAAAGACCTCCTAAGCAGATATCCAAGCAATAGCCACCCCTCAACAATACCCACGAATCACATATCTCACAAAATCAGTGTGCCTCACAGTCACAGGCCTTAAGGCCAAACAACACACCAAATACACTTGTTATAGGGGACTCTATTGTCCGGCACACTGAAGTCCCACTCACCAGACTGAACAAGGTGAAGGTCACTGTAAGCTGCCTGTCAGGTGCCAGGATCCTCCACATAATGCAAGCACTCAGGTCACTCCAAAGCAAGTACAAGTATGACTCCGTCATTGTCCATGCTGGTGTGAATGACCTGAGATGTACCTCCCTGGACTACATGAAAAGAGACATAGAGGAGCTCTCTGACCATGTAACCCAGGTTGGTATGACCCTGACCTGAGTAGCATCTTGCCCTCACCAAGAATGATGCCACAGTATAAAGACAAAATGATCAGTTTCAACAATTGGCTAAAGTATTGGTGTCATTCAAAGGGGGTCCAGTGTCTGTCAGCCTGGGATGACATGCTCGACAAGCCACGTTGCTTCACTAGGGGCAGCTTGCACCTGTCACCCTTAGGCTTTCGTATACTGGCCAAGGCTCTTGCCACCCCCATAGTGCCTTTTTTAAGCAAGGCTCAAATGACAAACCCACCTCCATAGACAACCCAAGGATAAAAAAACTAAAGGTAATGCTACTCAGTGCCAGAAGTCTAAACCTCAAGATGCATGCACTCGAGGCTCTCCTCAGTATGGAGAAAATCAATGTCTGTGCAGTAACAGAAACCTGGTTCAAGGCTCCTGAGAGCACCCCAGCACTACCAGATTATAACTCATACCATGCGTTTCTGCCCCAAAACTCGGACCGAAGCACAAAAGGAGGGGGAGTATCTATATTCATCAAAGATACCTACACCTCCAGGTTAGTGGTACTGCACAAAGCATTGAAAAGCATCCATGTGCAACTAACAGTGGGTAAAACTGCCTTTCAGTTTGTATCCTGCTACAGAACACCCTCCCTATTACAGGATCCCCACTTGGCATTCCTGAGACCACAGGAGAATATGAAGGTCTCTCCAAACACTATGTTTTTGGGTGACTTCAACTACCCAAACATTGACTGGGAAAACTTCTCAAACCCAAACACCCTCGCCCAACGGTTCCTTGAATTTATAAACTCTAACGCAATGGAACAACTGGTCACCACTCCCACAAGAGGGAACAACATATTGGACCTGGTCATCACCAACATGGGGACTCTATGTTCCACAACAGAGGTAAACCCCTCATTGGTAAGATCAGACCATAAACAAATTTCCCTGGACATCCATATCCCGTCTCCACCCCCAGCCAAGGAAATCACTGTAAAGAATTTCTCAAAAGCCAACTTTGCACTTCTCAAGACTGAGGTGGAATCCTTCAAAGCCCCTGGGCCAGAGGATAATACAGCCCAATCCGCAGAATCCTTTACAAATGCATTCTATGAGCACCTGCAGGAATGCATGGATCATGCTATCCCAAATACAACCAAGACTCACTTCTCCAAAAACAGGAGACCAGTCTGGTGGACCCTGGCCATAAATAAGCTATACAACAGAAGGAGGAAGCTACTACATGACAGAGCAAAATCCCAAAAAGGGAAGGCATCTCTGATCAGTATTAGCAAGAAACTTCGATCCCTCATAAAATCATCAAAAGCCAGTTTCGAAAGAAAAATTGTCCTATACACTAAAGATAATCACAAGGCCTTCTTTAGTTATGTCAGGAATATGGGCGGAAACTCCCAGATATGCTCTGAATTGTTGCATAACGGTACAAAATATACCGAACCTATAGACATAGCCAACATCCTGGCAGACAGATTCAGTGCAAACTCCCCCCCCTTCCCCCCCAAAGGAGCAAATGCCTATCCCAACTGAATGTAGCCTCCCTGACATCACAGATGCACAGGTGAAAGCTGCCCTCTCCAAAGCAAAAAACACAGCATTTATGGGACCGGACGGTGTCCCAGGCTGTGTCTTACATGAGCTCCAAGAAGAACTGAACCCTCACATTAAGTCACTGTTCAAACTTAGCCTTACTACAGGATATGTACCGAAAGAATGGCGTACAGCTACAGTGGTCCCACTCCACAAAGGTGGTGTCACAACGGACCCCGGAAACTATCGCCCCATAAGCCTCTGGTCTGTAAAGCTATGGAGCGTATTATCATGGAACTCATAAACAAAGACATTGGGAGCCTCCAGACAATGGACCCTACCCGATTTGGCTTTGTTAAGGGCATATCTTGCCTCTTAAACCTAGTTGATTTCTTTGAAACAGTTACCAAAACCATAGATGAGGGCAAGGTAGTCCACACAGCCTACCTGGACCTCGCAAAAGCCTTCGACACAATACCCCACTCGGGCATCATAAATAAGCTTACCAGCTTAAATATCAACCCCTATATCACAAGATGGGTTGCAAACTGGCTCAGAGATAGAACCCACATGGTCAGAATCGCAGGTGCCATGTCCGAATCCAAACCAGTTACAAGTGGCATCCCACGGGGCTCAGTTCTAGGACCTTTCTTGTTTGGTATATACTTCTCTGAGGTTCAGGCCTAACACAGGGGGATTATGGCTGACAAAGTTCGCAGATGACTGCAAACTGGGGGTCATAATCGAATCTCCAGCTGACACAAGCATCCTCCAAAACGGTCTCACAGAGACGGATGCTTGGTGCCAGAGCCACGGCCTCAATCTAAATGCTAAAAAGTGCATAGTCATCCCCTCTGGGAAAAACAAGGTGCCCACAAATTACCACATAGGTGGTAATCCATTAAGTACGGAAAAAATATTTAAAGATTTGAGGACCAATGTAAATAGTAAGCTCTCCTTTGATAATCACGTTGCCAAAGTGGTTAGAAAGACCTTCTATATCTTATCATGAAAGGGTTCGCATCTAGATCAAGAGAGGTTATTGTGCCCCTCTACTCGTCACTCATCAGGCCCATAATTGAATACAATGCCCCTTTTGGGATGTACCTTACCCGACACCTGCAGCAACTGGAGAGACCCCAAAAGTACCTCACCAAGAGGATCATGGGCTACAAACAGATGTCCTATGCAGCTCGACTAAAGAAACTCCAGCTCTACTCAGTTGCTTACTGCCTACTCAGAGGCGATCTATGCCTGACGTACAAAGCCATGTCAAACCCAGAATTAATGGACATGCTCCACCTCGAAAAATCCAAGGCCCTTAGAGCTACACGCTCCAGGGACCTAAACCTCAGCACAAAAATAAATAGGACATGCTGGAGGGACAGATTCATTTCCCAGAGGCTCCCCTCACTCTGGAATAGAATCCCAATTCATGTTAGACATAGCCCCTCTCTGACCCTCTTCAAGCGAAATTTGGACTCGTGGTTGGGAAATCGCAAATTCACCCCTGGGATCTCTCCTGTGTCCCTGCTAGACAGAGGCACAGTAAACTAATCTTAAAAGGGTAGGCTAATCTAATAGGGAGGTGGAAGCCAAATACAATCTGGCTAGGCTTATAAATGCCCTAGGGCAGATAGCCTAGTATCTACCTATGAACCTATGAACAAAGAAAGTATATTAGATTGGATTCTTATTAACAAACAACAATAAACTTATTTAGTAGGTACTTTGCTTGATGATGTAAGCGACCATACTTTAACTTAAATCATAAGACAAAAGAGTGATATTACTAACATCCCAACCTATAGGATCTCATGAAGTAATAAACACTTTAACCTATTTTTTATTCAAAACTGAACTAAACGCCTGCAACTGGAACCCTCTAAAAATTCTCCCACTTGAAGATGCTGTTAAATATTTCAATGCCAAATTCTTAACAATCCTTGATAAAGATGCACCAAAACGATCTATTAGAGTTAAATCTAAGCCTGCCCCCTGGCTGACTAAAGAAACAAGACAAAAAATATTACTTAGAAACAAATCGTGGGCAAAGTGGAGAGCTACCAAATCAACCTCTGATCAACAAACCTTTAGACAGTTAAGAAATAGTACTAAAAAGCCATACTTACAGACAAAAAGAACTACTATTGTAAATTACAGCAAATACATCACAACAACCCCCAAAGGTTCTGGTCAACCTTAAATAGACTACTACACCCAGGCCAGACAAGTACACCCTCCCCCTTAGGGGCTGAAAAGAATACATCGCATGAAACTGCTAATGCCTTTAATACCTTTTTTACTGATATCATTAATTCACTAGCCTGTCACCTTTCCATAGACAAGTCTAGCCTCCCTAGCTACACATCTTCAAATCTCCCTGTATTCCAACTACAACCCATCTCTACCACCTTTATCCAAAAACTTAAACCCTGCACCCCCTCTGCTGATCAGCTACCATCAGAATACCTTCAAAAAGCAGCTGATGCAGTTGCCTATCCCATATCCATCCTTATAAATAGAACCATCATTGAAGAAACCATCCCTGTTATCTGGAAAATCTCCCACATTATCCCCTTACATAAAGGAGGTAACTCTAATGAGTATTCTAACTACAGGCCTATAGCACTCATCACCCTTAGCAAAAATTATGGAAAAATGTATTCACTATCAGTTAATGGACCACTTAACTCAACATAACTTACTAGCTAACTGCCAGCACGGATTTAGGCCATTTCATAGTACCACCACTGCTCTCCTATCCTTTACTGATTTCATCAATAAAAACCGCAACAAAAACATCCTCTCATCAGCACTCTTTATAGACCTGTCAAAAGCCTTTGATATGGTTAACCATCCCCTGCTCATAAAAACCCTAGAATCTCTTTCTTTAGACCCCAAGTCTGTTCGCTGGTTCACTTCCTACCTCAGCAACAGGCAACAGGCAACAGGCAGTTCTCTGGGATAACAAACTTTCATCTCTTCTGCCAGTCTCTCTTGGAGTCCCCCAGGGCTCCATTCTAGGACCTCTTCTATTCTCCTTATTCATAAACGACCTACAAGTGGCTATACCTCAAGCTACATGCATACAATATGCAGATGATTCTACACTCATATGTTCTGCTAAAACCATATCTGAACTACAAACACTAACACAGAATGTATTTAACACAGTTGAGGCATGGTTCTTAAAACGCTGCCTCCTTTTGAATGCCAAAAAAACAAAGTCCTCCCCAATAGAATTCTCTATCTTATCCAAAAATGGCACCCATATATCCCCTGATTCTACCACCAAGCTGTTAGGTATCACTATAGACAATAACCTCACCTTTGATGATCACATTAATAACACTATTAAAACCATAAATAGAAAACTGGGCTCCTTCTACAGAATTAAAACCTTCTTAACTCCAACAGCCAAAGCTACACTTGCTCACTTTCATCTTATTTCTACTCTTCTCTATGCTTCACCCATATACACTAACCTAAAGAAAAATAATCTCTCTAAACTAGCTAACACATACAATAGTATTGCTAGGTTTGCTACTGGGATCCAATTTAGAACTCACCACTGTCAGAACCTACAGCAACTACACTGGCTTGAACTAAAAAACATGTTGATACTTTCCCAACTCACCTTTGCCCATAGGATATTTTACCAACTTAATAACACACCCATACTTTCTAACCTTATTACCCCTTATACTAACCTAAATTCCTTACGCTCTTCAAGCAAACTTCTACTGAGGTTAACTAAGTCTAACAACATTGCTGGTGACTCCCTATTCTCCAATACCATAGGATTTGCCCATAGGATATTTTACCAACCTAATAACACACCCATACTTTCTAACCTTATTACCCCTTATACTAACCTAAATTCCTTACGCTCTTCAAGCAAACTTCTACTGAGGTTAACTAAGTCTAACAACATTGCTGGTGACTCCCTATTCTCCAATACCATAGGATTTGCCCATAGGATATTTTACCAACCTAATAACACACCCATACTTTCTAACCTTATTACCCCTTATACTAACCTAAATTCCTTACGCTCTTCAAGCAAACTTCTACTGAGGTTAACTAAGTCTAACAACATTGCTGGTGACTCCCTATTCTCCAATACCATAGGATTTGCCCATAGGATATTTTACCAACCTAATAACACACCCATACTTTCTAACCTTATTACCCCTTATACTAACCTAAATTCCTTACGCTCTTCAAGCAAACTTCTAGTGAGGTTAACTAAGTCTAACAACATTGCTGGTGACTCCCTATTCTCCAATACCATAGGATTTGCCCATAGGATATTTTACCAACTTAATAACACACCCATACTTTCTAACCTTATTACCCCTTATACTAACCTAAATTCCTTACGCTCTTCAAGCAAACTTCTACTGAGGTTAACTAAGTCTAACAACATTGCTGGTGACTCCCTATTCTCCAATACCATAGGATTTGCCCATAGGATATTTTACCAACCTAATAACACACCCATACTTTCTAACCTTATTACCCCTTATACTAACCTAAATTCCTTACGCTCTTCAAGCAAACTTCTAGTGAGGTTAACTAAGTCTAACAACATTGCTGGTGACTCCCTATTCCCCAATACCATAGGATTTGCCCATAGGATATTTTACCAACTTAATAACACACCCATACTTTCTAACCTTATTACCCCTTATACTAACCTAAATTCCTTACACTCTTCAAGCAAACTTCTACTGAGGTTAACTAAGTCTAGCAACATTGCTGGTGACTCCCTATTCTCCAATACCATAGGATTTGCCCATAGGATATTTTACCAACCTAATAACACACCCATACTTTCTAACCTTATTACCCCTTATACTAACCTAAATTCCTTACGCTCTTCAAGCAAACTTCTAGTGAGGTTAACTAAGTCTAACAACATTGCTGGTGACTCCCTATTCTCCAATACCATAGGATTTGCCCATAGGATATTTTACCAACCTAATAACACACCCATACTTTCTAACCTTATTACCCCTTATACTAACCTAAATTCCTTACGCTCTTCAAGCAAAGTTCTAGTGAGGTTAACTAAGTCTAACAACATTGCTGGTGACTCCCTATTCTCCAATACCATCGGTAAATATTGGAATCTCCTACCTACTGCTCTAACTTCCATTCCCTCCTCTTTCCTCTTTAAACAAAAGCTTTAAAAACACCTTAAAACACACTGGTTATGCCCATGCATCAATCCTGACTAATCTTGTGATTCCACTAATTTTTCTCTTTATAACACCTTCTTTTATTACTGTCTTCTGCTTTCCCATTGAGAAGCTTCTCTCATAAACACCTTTTATAAGTACTAACTATTACAAACTATTAAAGAACTTTAGATGTGAAAGTAATTTCCTGAATGTACTTTATACTTTCCGCAAATGTTTTACTGTTACAGAACCTTTCTATCTTGTATTTCTGTAATAGAACTTAATGGTGATGTCCTATCTAGTATGTAAGTATCAATTTTGTAATGTAGTCTAGAATCATGTTTTGCCTGCTACTTTTTTATATATAATGTAACTGTGTTTGTCTCTATGTGGAGCTTTTCTCCCCGGGCCTCTGCTGAAAATGGAAATACATCCAGTCGGACCAGCCCGGTAAACAAATGTAAAATGAAATAAATAAATAAAATAAAATTCAGACTTGGCTACCACCATCACCCTGTGGTAAAAGCTTTTGAATTAGCATTTGTGAAAGTATTACATGACAACTTTTTACAATTCTTCATTTCAGCAGGACAAATGTAATCTCCTAATGCACAAGGATCAGCATTATATAACTTGAGTAAAAATAACAATGCAATTGTATTATAAACTAACAAAGTTGGAGCTCTGATAGTTCTGAATACCCATTTTTGTGATACTGGGATATTATGACAACTGTTTTATGTCAATTACCATTTGCATAGAGAATATCATCTCACACCATTATTTCAGGAACAAATCAAGCACTCACTCCATTGTTGGGTAGATTCAGTGGTGATTTCTCCAAACCTAATAAGAAATTACTATTAATACACCCCAAACAACAATAGCTTCATATAAATTCCCAGGATTTACAAATCTTGGGAGAACTCCCAGGGTGCCACTTCTCTGATTTTTTTTTTTATTATTCTTAAACTTTTTCCATTTAATGCCAGATCTTATGTTAAAAACACCACTATATTAGTTTAACTCATGTCTGAGCTCCAAATTCTGCCTAGCAACTTATTGCAGAGTCTGTCAAATACTTACATACCAATATTCCTTATAATTTAGGGTTGGAGGCAGTCAAATTTGGGTTGGAATTATGTGACATCTATTCCTTTAATTTTAAAGATTTTATTGTATAACTTGTTGAGATAGTCAACCAAAAATCAAACAAATTCACCTAAACAACAAAAAAATACCTTGACCACATCACTATATCCCCGGGATTCATGAACCTTGCGCCAGGCGCCCGCATAGCGTTGGCGTTATAAAGCCAAATATGGCCACCGAGCGATTCAGGTATGAACCAATCCCACGTGCACTACCGGCGTGCGCTGGACCTGTGCCGCCCCCGGCGTAGGTATGCTAACCACACTGTGTGCGGTATTGCACCATGCAAATGAAGGCAAATAGCGATCCACGAAGTGGCGCAGGCGTAGCGTAACGCGGCAATGTAAACCAAAAAAAAACGGTTTACATTTACCCAAACATGACCAAGGGGTAACGGAAGGCTGTCAACATCAGGTATCATACAGGTGCAATACGCCAATGGCGAAAGGCACCGAGAATGTCCAAAGAAAACATGTACAAAATGTAAATAATGACATAAATGGTATGTACGCAGAAACAACAGCAGAACCCCCGGACATGTGCACAGAAGGTGCAAAACAATGAAATAATATGACAATGTCCTAAAAGAGCAGTAGAATACACATCAGCTGCACAGCCACCACACACCATAGTATGTATGGAAAGCCTCAACCCCAGCGCAAGGGTTGTCAACGAGTGGCGGCAGTGTTCGGCGCCGTAACCATGTATTAGCAGTCAATGCCATGCAAATGAGGCAGATAATAGTGAATCGCAAAACCGCCGCCGGTGTAAGGATGGAGCAAACGGCACAGCGGTATTACACCGAAGAGTGGCCTACATGGAATACATGTCAATGGCAGAGGGGTGTGCCACTGTAGGAGGAAGCACATTGGAGGCCAGCAAACATGGGCTGTACAATGCACATCACAGCAGCAGGACCGGCGTGTGAGGAAATAGATGCGCTGAGAGTACATAATGTTCACACAGATGCATGTGCACGAGGATGACTACATTCCCCAACCCAGTCATGGGACGGCCTCCCCGTCAACAACCACGGATATAGGAAGGTAATGCGGGGAATACGAGGAAATGCGGAAGCAGTGTAATTGGAGCCGTAATGAGCAATCAACACCAATCAATCCAGGAAGGGCAAACGGCGGAAGCTGACAACTCTGCATGCAGACTCCCGCAAAACGGGAAAGGGGAGGCATAGGAATGCAAAGATAGTAGGGGATGTAGCAGAAATGCAAAGAGCAAAGAACCGAAATAGCACAGCCAAGTACAGAGGTAGCATTATGGCGGCGGCAGACAAAATGCATCATATGCCATGTGCCTGCAGGATGCACTGCAGGCAATAGTAGGTGCAACGTGCAGAAACAGTAAGGTAAGATGCAACGCTAAGCCAATGCTGGCAAGTGTAATGTAACACCAAAGGCAACAGCGTTGCAGTTGCAACGGTAAAACACGGAAGATAATCCACAGATACGGCCGCACAGACACACCCAATTACATCACCGGGTGTACAGCACAACAGTATAAAGTGTGAATGCACACAACACACAGCGCGATTTCCCAAACGCCGCACAGTAGGGTGTAAACACACGGGAATTTTTAATATGTATATGTTGGGTGCCGCCGTGGCCGTGATGCATCGGTATGTGTCAGAGACCGACGGAGTTGCGGAGGAGGGTGCCGACAACTACCGTAGGCCTCAGAAGAGAAGGAGAGTGTTCAGACCAAGGGTGACCTACCAGGGGCTGCAAGACCTGGAGATAGTAGAGCGCTACAGGGTGGACAGGGACACATTACAGCAAATAGTGGAGCTGTGCCGGCCACGCCTGAGAACAAGAGACAACAGAGGGGAGCCCATCCCAGTGGACAGAAAGGTATGTGTGAGCTTGCGAATACTGGCTACAGGTACCTTTCAAAGGCCAACCAGGGATATAATGGGCATCTCACAGGCATCAGCATCCAGGGTACTACACCAGTTCCTGGATGCCATGTTACGACATGCCCATGAGTATATAAACTTCCCCAGATCTCAGGAGGAGTTGGCTAGCAATATGCGCCACTTCCACCGTGTGGCACAATACCCGGAGGTCCTGGGTGCGATAGACTGTACGTACATAGAAATCAAGTCACCACCCGGGGAGCAGGGTAGACGCTACATAAACCGCAAGGGATACCCCTCCATCAATTGCCAGGTCGTGTGCAATGCGCAGGGCATTATCATGGATGTGTGTGCTGGCAGCCCTGGAAGCTACCACGACTCCCATATCTGGCATGCCTCACAGCTGTATCAGGTATTCGCCAGCGGGGACATCACACAAGGTCACCTTGTGGGGGATGCTGGCTATGCACTGGAGCCGTGGATGATGACACCCATCAGAAATGCACACACACACATGCAAGAACGCCATAATGAGGCACACGCACAAACCAGAATAATCATAGAGCGTGTGTTTGGGATGTTGAAATCACGGTTCCGGTACTTGGATACATCCGGTGGAGCCTTGCAGTACTCTCCAGGCACATGTGCCCACATATTAATAGTATATTGTATGCTACACAATATGATTCTGCGGAAACAGCTGCTGCAGGGACATAATGGTGTAGGGCCACCAAGCCCGCCACAACTGCCAAGGCAAGCACAGGCACAGGGCGTTCAGCACCAAGAACACACTGTGCCAGCCCCAGTAGGTAGACGGAGGCGTACCCAATATGCCTATGCCCTGGCAAAGAGGGAACGTATAGCACATACTCTGACTGTGTAGGCCCCATGGACTGACACCTCCCTACCTGCACACACAGTGAAATGGACGCCACACAAACATGTCTACCCGTAATGTGTACCGTATGGATGACCTATGTGTGACTCCAACATAGGCATCACCCAAACACTGCACACGCAATAGCCAGCGGAGCATGGAACGCCAACACCTCAACCGCACGCCGGTCCTACAGCAGATGGCGTAGCCGTATGCTGCCACTTTCGGCGCAAGTCGACCACATATGTACTTATGTGCATACACAGATACGGAGATAGATATCATTACACACAGACATATATGTACACATACACAGATATAAAGTACAACAGGTAAATATGGAATCTCAGGGATGCAAGTTTACAGAGAACTAAGACGCAAAATCTCCACATAGTAAATATAGTGAACGACAACCCGATCATCCGGGAGGGTGGGCAGAGCAGGGAACGCCAGCCATGGAAATGTCAACCTGCATCAATGCATATCCGCGGGTCGGGATGATCGCCAGGCCACGGTACAGTAACAGGACATGTGTCATATTCATAGGATATGAGTGCGGAGGTACACACCGGCGCGGTAAACATAGGTACTGTTTGCAACCGTCGGTGCGAAAGCGGCAATATGTGTTTGTGTGAGGTGAGGTTGTCGTGTGTTCCGCTGTGTGTGTGTAATGTGTGTGCCACAGTAAAATGTGTATGTAGGTGACATGTCACAGGTGGAGTGGAATAACATGCGTAGGCATACAGTACATGAAACACAGGCGTATGTACAGCAGTACCCACAAAGTAGTACTGAGAGCTCCTCAGTGGCTATGCGCGTGGCGACGTAAAACGATGCAAAGCGGAAATGTCCCAGAATGTACCACAGGACCATAGCCAACAAGAGATGCAAAGGACGCATGTACAAACCATGACCGTATGTATGGGGCCATATGGTAGACTCAACACGATACGTCGGCAACGTTACACAGCATCAGGCATGTACAGCGAAAATACGCATGTGCTATCCCGGCACCGATCGTGGCCACGTACCGTTCCGTAAATACCGCTGTGTGTTCCACGACTGTTAAGTAAGCAAGCGCCACACGAATAGGAGGCAACCGGTAGCATACAGGCTGTCCCAAGTACAGGACCACAATCACCGTAACTACCCGTGACAAAATGCCAATGGATAGTAGGCACGTACGAACATCCGCAGATATATAACCGATGTGAAGGAGGAATACATGCAGGAAGCACACATGCAGGCGATACCGACACCACACGACATCAACAAAACAAACACTCCCAGAACAACAGACAGGTAACCTGCAGCTCCCCAAGCAGGGATGGAGCACACACAAGCATACCGTGTATGTATTAATGCAAGGCCCACACCCGCACTGGCCACCCACATCCGCAGATATACCCCATCGCACATATCAAAGGGATACCAGCCGAAACCGTAGCAAAAACATACAGGCAGTCAATGACAGCGGCATACCCGCAACAACCCGCGCGGGAAACACTAGCAGCAGCTGATGCATCTCTGCATCCATTGTGTACAGGAATATAACAGCTATGTTACACATCCGAATGCACAATGCCATCGACAGACGCTGCCAGGACACAGACACCCACATGTCGAACAAAATACCATACCCAACACACACAATCCACGGCTAACACCACAGCGAAATGTACCTGACACCACACATAGCGGATGCAGTCACACAAACATGATACAATACATAGCATCCCCACGAAGGTAGTGCAAATAACCAACGCCACGAGGAATGAACCATGCCCAACTACCGACGCGTAACGCATTAATAGAGGGTGCACCGCTGATATGCGCATAAGTACACAACGATGAACAGCTATTGGCGTGATGAACCCACATGCCTCAGGTGACGACGGATATAAGGAAGACTCCCCGGATATTCAAACCATATGCTCATACCGAACAAATACTGAAGACAACACTAACGTGTATCAAGCAAGTAGCGAGGAATATGGAACAAAAGACCGGAAAGGTATGTCGAACCCACGTGATGTACTGGTGTGTAACGCATGATACGTATGACGAATCTGCACTGTATGTGAACGGTGTGTGTAGGTAAAGATACCTGTCCATCAGGCAGAGAGTGGTAAAAGGTGGTTATGTAGTGCTAAGCCGCGGAGCATACCAACGACTGTGGACAAAGTGTGCACAGCAGTGGGACAACATGTACACAGCCGGGATAACGTCCGCCATAGGGATTTCAAACACAGAACAATGCCACCACCCACGCTGATGCTGGCAGTGGATATTCAACAATGAAGTGCCACAGCAGGGGATAGGACATGTATGTATACTGTCACAGCACACATGTGTATGGGCATATACCTTCGATGTCATACGGAATGTGCGCACGACGTGCACGTATGCCTCGCAGTAGGGGTGACTATGTCAAGTATGTGTAATGCAAAGTTGTCATGATGGATACGTTCAGAAATCATAGACAGTATCACAGGCATAGCATGCATGATGGAGGGATGGCCTAATGTTATGTACATAAACAGGATATGTATGGCCTGCACATATGGGACAGAGTAGTAGCAGAATAGGTACCCGAAATGGAGGGAACAGCAAGTAACCATGTCCAAACGTTCTGTAGCAGGTGCAATGTGTGCAACAATGACGTCCGGCAGGGCCGTGTGTAAACACATGTGCAATGTACACAGTAGTGTCACCCCCCCATGGTAGTGTCCACTGAACAGCAGAGGTGGATGTCAACTGTATGTCTATACAGTACTTCCGCTGTGGTGGTACCATGGGTCTGTGTCACCCTACCAGCAAGGGAACTATCACTTGACCAGTGACACAGTGTGTCCCTGTGGGATGTGCACAGGACCTATGTCCCACAGCACGGTGTGTGTCCAGTCTGCGGAGGTCACACAGACGCCCAGGCTGAGCAATGTGGTAAGTATGCACACATGCAGGAGTG